>NW_008705358.1:530003-575003 GCF_000326865.2 Helobdella robusta | reverse complement strand
AACAACAACAACAACTACTACTACAACTATTACAACTACTTCTTCTGCCAACAACAATAATCACCATTGTAATAATAAAACGACGACTACTACTTTTGCTACTACCGCTACTTCGCTTGCAACTTGAAATTGTCTTAGTAATAGTAGGACAGTTGTAGTAGTAGTATTGTTATTATTATTATTATTATTATTGATTATTATTATTGTTTTTGTTGTTGTTGTTGGTAATTTAACTAACTCTATTTTTCGATACAAATTCAACACGTTTCTTGCGAATAATTAGAATTAGTAACATTTTTCTTCGAACGAATGAACGAATGAATGAATAAAAGATTGATGGATGAATGAATGAATGAATGAATGAATAAATGAATGGATAGATTGATGGACAAATGTATAAAGGAATGAATACATTTATAAAATACGTATAAATGCATGATTACTTAACTGACTGACTGAATGAATGAATGAATGAATGAATGAATGAATGAATGAATGAATGAACGAACGAACTAACGAACGAACTAACGAACTAACGAACGAACGAACGAACAAATGAATGGATATATTAAAAATGAATAGATGCATAGAGGGAATGAATAAATGATCGATTGAATGAAGAGAAAATTCAAATAGAAAAAATTAAATAAATCACATACATACCTTCATTAAACCATCTCCATTATAATTATAACAACAACAATAATAATAATAATTATTATTATTTTTTTATTATGATTAAGTCTTTGGAGCAAGCTAGTAAATAGCACAAGCCAACTTGCTTGGTGTAAAACTTTTCGGGTGCGCGTATAGCGATACGTACATACATACACTTTTCACGCATCAATGAACATGCACGCACGCACACACACACACGTAAAATTAGACGAAGTTTTGTATGTCAGTATGCCTATGTGTGTGTGTGTGTGTGTGTTTGTTTGTGTGTGTGTATAACTAAGCTTATATGTATGTGTGTACACGTTTGTCTGTCTGTATGTGTACACAAACTTTGCTTGCACGTCACTAGCTTACCTTACCTACAAACCAACAATTGAGTGACGACAGGATGAGCCTATGCCAAATTTAAGCTACCCTCTTGTTGTATTGATAAAGTTGCAGTTATTATTATTATTATTATTTTTTTTTCATTGAAAATATGCAAAAAAGCTTCTAGTCGTGACTTATTGTTAAGTATTCGTGCTAGTGTGCCTGTATGTATGTATGTATGTATGTATGTATGTATGTATGTATGTATGTATGTATGTATGTATGTATGTATGTATGTATGTATGTATGTATGTATGTATGTATGTATGTATGTATGTATGTATGTATGTATGTATGTATGTATGTATGTATGTATGTATGTATGTATGTATGTATGTATGTATGTATGTAAGTGTATATGTACGTACACTTATGTACGTACGTATGTATGTATGTACGTATGTATGTATGTAAGTGTATATGTACGTACACTTGGTAATAGAGATTTGCTTATCATTTAAATAGATCGATTAAGATTGAAGTTTCACTTGATTTCGCGAAAGGAATTCGGCCGGAGGAAATTCGTTTTTGAGATAAATCGTGGTCGTTTTTGGCAGGTTTTTATTTTTAAAAATTTAATTTGTTTATAAATTTATTTTGTCTATTTATTTATATTTTTATTGCTGTTGAGTTTGTTTTGATTATTAATTAATTAATTAATTTAATTAATCACATAACTTGTCAAGTTTTCAATCAAAGAAAAAGTCGTTATTGGAAGAAGTCCTTTGAAAAATAACGCCGAGATGATGGCATCTGTGAAGGTCCTCTTATGTGTCGGCTGTTTGTTGGTTGCACACGTCACATCTAACAGTTAGTGAAAATTATTTTGGTTTTTAACTTTTTAGCTGACAATTTGGCTAATTTTTACACTAACATTTTTTTATGTTTATGTTTATTTGGGGATTTTAGTTTTTTTTTTGTACAAGATTTCTCCATAATAAACGATATCTAGCTTAAGTGTTATAAATGAATAAATACATGAAAAGCCTAAGACATTACACATTACACAAAAAACATATTTAGTTTAAAATAATTAAAGTGTTTTACATTTAAAACATTCCTAAAATCGTCAAAAAATTCAAATATAAAATGACCAAAACATCAAAAAGATGCGGCATTAGACTGCCCAGCCTGGGAGCAAAAAAGTCACTACAATTCAGACCACGGCGAAAACCTGCCAAACATTCGCACGCTGGATGAATGTAAGAGGGCCTGCCTCTCTCACCCTAACCATTGCCAGTTCGGCTTTGATTGGGAGACAAACCCACCCACCCTAGATCAATTTTGTTGGATTTCAACAAACATTTACGTTAAGAAATCCGCAGGAGTCGTCCATTTTAGTTGTCTGAGTAGGTTGCCGCAGTTTGGCTTTTGTTTCTGAAAAATTTTTGGTCTTAATTCCAAAAAATGTTTCTACTAAATCAAACTGACTGAGTTACTAATCCGAATACTAAAAGTCAACCGATAAATATTACTACCAAATTACAAATACTAAGCTACTAATCCAAATACTAAAACTCAATTAATTTTTTTCGTTTTAACACCTCAAAATACTGTTCGCCCCAATCTAATACTGCTGAGTTACTAATCAAAACACTATCGAATATGTATTGGCAAATTTATTTTAATGTTATTTCAAATTTATTTTGGCTTACCGTTTCATAAATAATTTTTTATAAGTCTTAAGATAATGTTTTGCTTCTGGCAATTACTAATTAGATAGTGATTAGATAGCCGATATTACTTCTAAATTCCACATTGCGATTTGAGACTCAATGTTTAACTTCTAAATAACGAAACGATACTAGATACTATATAACGAAACGACGAAACTAGATACTATATAACGAAACGACTATACAAGTTACTATATAACAAAACGATACTAAATACTAAATAGCGAAACGATACTAGATATTATATAACGAAACGACGATACAAGATACTAAATAACGAAACGACGATACTAGATACTAAATAACGAAACGATACTAGATACTATATAACGAAACGATGCTAGATACTATATAACGAAACGATACTAGATACTATATAACGAAACGATACTAGATTACTATATAACGATACTTATACTCGATGTTTCACGTTCGCCACTAAAATCCAATAATCAGAAATTAAGGAAAATTATTGAGGTACAAATGGTATTATATAAAAAATATTAATATAAAAACAATAATATAACAATATAATTAAACTATCAATATTTATAATTTAATAATAATTTATACAATAATTTAAATAATAATTTTAACAGCGTTCAAACCAACCCCAGCTGTTACGTCAACAACAAACACTGCAACTGTCGGTACTATGCCGCCTAGTGCAACTACAAGAGCCCGTATGTTTGAGTTATTCATAATTATTCGTAATTATTTATAATTATTCATAATTTTAAAAGTTTATATTTATTTATGATTATATTTGTAGTGAATTTTTTTTACGTTTTGTTAAATCGTTTTCGTATTACCTTCAACATCTTTATTATTATTATTTTAACCATCCAATCATCTGTTCCTTCTTTTTCGTCATCCGTTTTCGCTTCTTCTTCTTCTTCTTCTTCTTCTTCTTCTTCTTTTTCTTCTTCTTCTTCTTCTTCATCTCTCCATCATCACCTGTTTCCTCTTCCTCATCATCTCTTCATCATCTCAATAAACACACACCCGCGTTTAGCTTGCTCAAGTTTCAGTATGGCCCTATCGAACAACAGTAACATTCCAGGAAGTGTGAGACAGGGCGGTTTCACTTCACTCAATGACTGCCTGAACGCCTGCCAAAAAACCGCCTGGTGTACTGGCATTGACTGGAACACTTTGGTGACAGCTGACCAGCAGTGTTGGTTCAGTTATACGTCCAGTAGTAACATTAATTTGAATGGTTATATCGGGGTTTACCACTACCATCTGACTTGCACGGGTTAGTGTTGCTGTGTTTTGTATGTGTGTGTATGTATGTATGTATGTGTGTCTGTAATGTTGTGTGTGTCTGTAATGTTGCGTGTGTCTGTAATGTTGCGTGTGTGTGCTTCAATTTGAATGGCTATCTCGATCATCGCCACTGGCATTTCGCTTGCATATGTATGCGTGTCTTGTTTTCGTGTGTGTGTGTGTGCGTGTGTGTGTGTGAGTGAGTAACTGAATGAATAAATGGATGGATGAATGAATGAATGGATGAACGAATGGATGAATGAGGCGAAAATGATGATAGCGAAGGATGGATGGATGATTGTGAAATAAATTTTTGTTGCAAAAAATGAATAAAAAAAGTTTTAAATAGCTTTTTATAGTTCATAATAAATTTAATTATAACCTAAATCTCTTTTTAATTATCGCTTCCAGTTTATTCTTTAAATTATGGCGCGTTAAAATATTTTAAAATTCTCTTCGAACATCATTTTAATTTTATTAACAGTATCTTTAACCAATTTAAATAACAATAATTATTCAACAACAACAATAATAATAATTTATAATAATAATAATTATTATTATTATTCTTGTTATTACGTTTTAATTAATCTAATATTAAGATAAATATTTTGTTAACCTCAAGCCAAATGAAACCATTCTATACTTAATATTAATTTTAATTACATTTTGACAGCGCGTTATATATATATATATATATATATATATATACTATATTTATATATATATACTATAATTATATACATCTATAATTATTTATATATATATATATATTTTCAATGGTTTCATTGTTCAGTCATTTGTATAAATTTGAAATGAAATAATTCGGCCAAATTCACATCACCATCATCATCATCATAATCGTAATAATCATCATGATCATCACCACCATCATCATCATCACTTCCACCATCATCATCGTCGTCGTCGTCGCCTTCGTTATTAATCATAGTTATCAATGATATCTTCATCATTTTAATTATATTATCTTTAACTTTTTTTCTATACATAATTAACATAAATATGATTAACGTTTTATCGTTAATTTGACCATAGTTGTCCCAGAAACAACATTAATTAACAACAACAACAACAACAAAAACATAGACAACGTTAACAAGAACATAGACAACATAGCCATGGACATGAACAAAGACATAATAACATAAACCATTATCTTTTATTAATTTTTTTCTCCATTAAAAAAAAGCTTCAAATGCTAACACGCCTGCACCTAATCCCGTGACGCAAGGCTCCGGTGAGTGAAAGAACGTAGAACTAATAATTAAAAATGAATGAATAAATGAATGAATGAATAAATGAATGAATGAATGATTGAATAAATGATTGAATGAATGACTTTTAGACGCTTTATGTGTGGTAGTTCAGACTAGGAATTTGAACATTAGTACATAAGATTAACCGACTGATTTCTAAGTTTACATAGCCAGTTATCGTCAAAATAATTATTAAAATTATTATTTTATTATTGCTGTATTATAATTAAATTAATCACATAAACGATGAAAAGATCTTTTTAATTTCAATTAAGTCGCCATGGCGATCTAGTTTATGTTAACATTTTCCAAAGCCACTAACATTTTGCTATATTTTTTCGCTAGATAATAATAATAACACTAACCAATTATAATAACAATAATTATAATAACTGTACTGCCACTATTACTACTGCTACTACTACTACTACTGCTAATACTACTACAACTACTACTACTACTACTACTACTACTACTACTACTACTACTACCACTACTACTACTACTATACTACTCTACTACTACTACTACTGCTACTACTACTACTGCTACTACTACTACTGCTTCTACTACTACAATAATTAATAATGAAAATAATAATTAAATTTGTAATAACAACTTCAAATAATTTTGTTTGCAGACAACATGTTACCATCAGGTATAATATTTTTTATCTTTATTTTAACCATCTAATTCTATAAATACTCTGAAATTAAACTTAAATCCACCTTTAATTTAAATTAATTAATTTTGTCCTTCTGACTATGTTAATCCGCTGATGTTTAATTTAAATCTGACCTAGTTGTCGTGAACTCCTTTGTTTAACTACCAAGCGTGATTTATTTGGCAATCACTTTTGTTTTAAAGACCAAGTTCTCTCTCTCTCTCTCTCTCTCTCCTCTTTTTTTTCTCTCTCTCCCTCTCTTCTTTCTTTCTTTCTTTCTTTTTTTGTTTATTTCTTTCTTTCTTACATTAATATACCACCAATCTATCTCATTTAATTAATGTGCTCCACTTTTCTCGTCAGCAGCAAATCCTACCTTCACTTTTTTAATAATTATAACTACGTCTTTCTCTTACTCTTCTCTTCATTCTTTCTTTCTTCCACCTTTTCTTACTTCTTCTTCTTTTTTCTCTCTCTCGCTCCCTCCCTCCATCCCTCTCTCTCTCTTAATCTGTCTTTTAAATTCATAAAAAAATCTGTCAAAAATTTCAAGGTTGTCAATGGAAGTTGACGGTAAACACTAACACAGCCAACGGCATTGTCCAGAATTCAGCTAACACTTTGCCGGATTGTCAGGCGGCATGCTACGCTTATTCTAGCAGTAACAAATGTGCGCTTGGGTTCGATTGGAGCCCTTCTAACGGTCCTGGCTCCATGTGCTACATTTCCACCTCGCCAACTCTCAACAGTGGAGCAGTCGGTGTCTCGCACTATTCCATTGATTGTGGAGGTGAGTTCTGCTGCTTTTTTCTGCCAGTTTTCATGTGTTCTCGTTCTCGCTATTAGTTTATGTTGGGTGCTTCTGTCTGCTCGTGGTGGTGGTGCTGCGTTTGTCTGTTTATGTGTGTGTGTGCATTGTGTGTATGTGTGTGTGTGTATGCATTTCATTGTGTGTATGTGTATGTGTGTGTGTGTGTACATACAATTTTATTTATATGCTATTTGTGTTGTGTAATAGTTATATTTGTTCAACAAACTTTCCCACATGATACACAGGCTTCGTTACCCAACCAAATGTTACTCCATCACCTGGTAAACTGTTTGTGGAATGTTCAGCTATGTACCTTCCTAGATTTCAATAATATCAATTTTTATTAGAATTCATGAATATTCATCAACTGTTAAACCTTAAATAACCTTTCGTAACTTTGAACTGGTCGTGATCAGGTCAATGGAACGTGACTGTAAACTCGAACAGTCCCAACGGGATTTTCATGTCACAATATCAGACTTTGGATGCTTGCAAAGCTGCCTGCGTCGCTAATTTAACGGCTTGTAGCTATGGGATTGATTGGAACAACGCCAACAAGCAATGTTTTTTTTCTACTTCGAGCACTCTCAATGTTAATGGCTTTCCTGGAGTTGACCACCACACATATGTCGCTCGTGAGTCTTCTTGAGTTTTCAAGTTATTTTATTAATTTCATTTTGAAAATAATTATTTTTGTCCAGTTACACGTATATAAAAGTCGTTATCATAACCATGTTAGCTAAATTGAATCTGAATTATCGATTTGTATTAAAGTTGCTTTATAATTTCTGTTTCAGCGGCATCTGGTGGTACAGGTGAGACATTCGAAAAATTATTCCAACTTTCATTATATTTACAACAACATTATGCAACTGAAAACATATAAATAAACCGACAGATGAACAAATAAAACAAACGAACAAATAATTTCTAACCCTCAAACAAACGAACAGTTTGCACTTGGTCAACGACAGCAGATACAAACAGCCCTGGTGGTGAGGTAAGGGCAGCTGCAACGACTTTAGATGCGTGTAAGAAAATTTGTACTGATCTTGGTACCTCTGGGTGCCCTTATGGTGTCGATTGGAACCCTAGCGCTTCACCCGGAACCCAATGTTTTCTGTCGAAAACTTCTGTTAAATCCTCTTACATTGGCGTTTCGCATCACGATGTGACCTGCGTCAATACTACGGGTATTGATTGTAAATCTTTTATATATACACACACGCACGCACACACACACACACATACACGCGCGCGCGCAATTTTGAATATTCATATAAACGCACGCACTCGCTTTTAAAGTTTTTACCAATAACTTAGATATTTGTTTCTACTTTTTGTAAAAAAAACTTTTTTTGAACTGAACACAATTTAAGAAATTTTGTTTAGTTTAAGTTGTAGAAAGTCTCATTTTAGAAAATTGGTAAATTAACGAAAATCTATGAATAAAACTACAATGATAACAAGCAGCACATCTACAACCGACTATCTTCTAACCACAAATCCCATAATTCCAACCACAACGAAAAAACCAATCAGTCTACCTACAAATGCAGGATGCATTTGGAGTTTGGTTGCCAACACAAACAGCCCTGGTGGAATGGCACAGCCAGGTGCAACCACGGTTGATGCCTGCCAGGCACAATGCATCGCCAACAAAGAGAACACCTGCAAATACGGAATCGATTTTAACCCTAGCAATCCAACTGGTCTGCAATGTTTCTTCGCCACATCACAAGCGACTTCAACAGCCGCTGGAGTTACTCACTACACCTACCAATGCTCCTCAAGTGGTTAGCTGGATTTTTTTCTTAATTTGGATTGGAATGAAATCTGAATCTGATGTAATTGAAGGTTTAGATCGAAGAGGGCATATTCTTTTTTTATATGGCAAAAAAGTAGATTTTAGTTTATTGGGATGGTGTATGGTCTTTAGAGTAAGGTTTTGTTTGGTTGTCTTGTGTAAGCTATCTTGCTTACCCGAGTACATGTTTATATCCAGTTCTAAATGATAATTCTTTCAATTGGAGTTTTCAACCACTAAATGAATGAATGAGTGAATGAATGAATATGCAAATGAATCAGTGAATGAATGACAGATAAATGAATGAATGATGAATAAATAAATGACATTTTTATTTCCACACAGGTTTGACGACACCCGGTAATTTGACTTTTTCAAATATACAAATAAAACGTTCTATATATATCTACTGGAAATAATACTGCTTTTTGTAGAAGTTATAGCCTAATTAATATTTAAACCTTAATTAATTGGATAATAAGTTAGTTAGTTAGTTGGTAATTAATTAATTAATTAATTTCATACACTTAACAGTCGGTGGCTTAACAAGTAAGCAACTATTGTGTTGGCTGTTTGCATTCGTCTATAAAATCTTTCGACGTCATTTTTATTATTTGCTACTAATTATACTATATTATTCTTATTTTTTTAATTATTATTTGTACTTTTATATTTTTGATAAAGTAAAATTAGTTTACAATTAAATTAAATTAATAAAAAAATGAAATAAATTTTTTATTCTCCAGCTAGTCCAAGTTGGTGTTCAACTGCCGATTATTTTCATTAGTTTTACATTTTATTTCTATAGCCATTCAACAAATTCTTTTAATATGAAATCATTTTCTTACATAAATAAACTATTTATATAACAAATTATTAAAATCAATAAAGTTAAAAGATTTTGGTCGGCGTCTTATCTGCTAGCTCAGTCGGTAGAAGCGCCATGTTTCGCGTCGTTAATACGCAATGACCTGGTTCGAATACTGTCTAATCTTTGACGTAGATGTTACAATATGTACAAGTTATTGCTTGATTTGTAAAATTAAAAAAACTTTCCAGGCGGTTGTTTGTGGAACTCAAAAGCTAACACAAACACTCCTGGCGGTACTTCAAATTCGGCTATGAGTTTAGATGATTGTAAGTCTAGATGCTTGTTAGTCGGAAACAATTGCCAATATGGTTTCGATTGGAACCCTACAAACCCATCTGGTTCACAATGTTATTTCTCCGTTTCTGGCGTAACTGGCTCAGCAAATGGAATAACACATTACGATTACGTCTGCGCAAGTTGTAAGTATTAGTTGCTTAATTAATTAAATTAATTAATTAATTAATTAGTTATCTATTAATTGAATTAATTAATTAATTAGTTATCTAATAAATTATAGTTTAGTGGTGGAGAAATTATAATAAAAATTAATAATTTTTATCGTTTGGCAAAGATAATGTTCTTCCGTTGATTAAATGTGAGTGTTGTATTAATATTACCCATTTGTTTACCATTTATTTCAATTTCTTTACAACAGCTACGACTACAAGTTAGAGTTTTGTGGAGTTTTTAAAAATTTAACGTCACCAATTATTTAAAATATCGATAATAACCTTTCATGAATATGCAACAGACTCGAACCAAAAATTATTCAGCAGTAACTTTTTTCGATACAAAACTCACACAGTAAACAATGGTTGTACATTAAGTTCAAAAATCGGCCAAAATACAATGGGAGGATTGCCACAGAGTTCGGCAACGACTGTAGAACAATGCCAATCTGCCTGTCTATCTATAAAAAACTGCCAGTATGGCTTCGATTGGAACGCTAAAAACCCATCCGGATCTCAATGCTTCGTCTCAACTAGCGCTACTCTTGGAAGCAACGCCGATACAACCCACTACGATTTGGTATGCACCACAACTGGAGGTTTGTATGCACACGTCATACATGCATACACACACACACACACACACACACACACATACATACATACATACATACATACATACATACATACATACATACATACATACACACACACATTATTATACATGAATATATACATACATACATACCTACAATAATACATACCTACACAAACAAACACACATACATACAACTCTGTGCGAAGCGTTTAACATAGATTAAAGCTGAACCCGGATATGATTATTTCTTCCTTTATAGTTCTAATCAATTATGGGTTCATACATACATACATACATACACACACACAGACACACAAATGCATGCATGCATACATACATACATACATGCATATTTGTTTTATATATTCAGGCACGACAGCAATGAATAACAATCTTTTTTTCAAAATTTATTAATAGCTAATTATCTCGATTTAATTGTTAATGATTATTATTAATTATGAAATGATTATTAACTATGAATCTCAATCTAATCACAATAGTGTTCTTCATAATCTATCTCTATGTCTTAAATTTTAGCTTGGTCTGACTCTATGTGTCTTAAACTTAATCCTTCTAAATTTAAATTAATTTGTTTTAATAAATCTAAACACTCTATTAGTATTCCTCCTAATATATTACCTAATTCTAAAACTCTTGATGTTTCTCACAAGTTTCGTAGTCTAGGTTTTATCTTTGATTTTACTATGTCTCTCTCTTCACAGATTAATAGTGTTGCTAGAAGTTCTTACTTTCATCTACGTAGAATAAATAATTTTTAGCCTTTACTTGACAATCCTACTCTTCTCCTTCTTGTTACTTCGTTAGTCTTATCTAGGATTGATAATTGTAACTCGCTCTATGGTCTTTCTGATCCTACACTATATCCAACTGCCTAACCAACCAATCAACCATCCAACAAACCACCAGCCAGTCAATAAAATTATAATTAATATAGTAATAAAAGATAATAATAATTAATAATAATAATATTTTTATAATTATTAATTATTGTTATAATAGAAATCTTAATTAATTATTTTCTTTATTACTTTAATTTGCAAACAGGACAGACCACTGCAATGACTACCAGCTTTTCAGGTGCGATTTGGACGAACGAATGAGTGGAAAATAGATAGTTGGATGGATGGATGGATGGTTGGTTGGTTGGATGAATAAATAGATGAATGGACTAATCACTAATGTGTAAAGGAATGGATGAACGAACAAATGGAAACAAAATTAATTAATTATTGAGTGAATAAATGAGTTGTCTGGAATATTTCTCCAAAGACTTTTTCAAAATAATAAAAACTTGTAAATTAACTTTCCTAGGGTGTACAGTCACTCCAATCGAAAATACAAATTCGCCCGGCGGTGTATCTCAATCTTTTGACACACTGGATGCATGCAAATCTGGCTGTCTGGCTAAACAAGACTCAACCTGTAAGAACGGATTTGATTTCAATCCTAGCGGCAGCTCCGGGAATAAATGTTATTTCTCCACTTCTACTGCAACTAGTACATATACAGGAGTTACTCATTACAATGTCAACTGCGTAACAACTGGTTTGTTTGTTTGCCTGCTTGTTTGTTTGCCTGCTTGTTTGTTTTTTTGCCTGTCTCTCCATACGTCCGTTTGTCTGTTCACTCGTCAGTTTGTGCATTCGTTCGTCCGTTCGCGATTTTTGTTGGTGAAGTTTCTATATTAGAATTGCTTGTGTAAGCAAGATGCACTAAGGCTGGATAGATGGATGAACGTATGGATGGATCAATCAATAAATGAATTAGTTTATAAATGAATTTTGCAAATAGATGAGTCTTGAGATCCGCTCTGAACTTCGTAAGTGACAGAAAAGTAGTCAGAGAAGGAGGCATAGAGTTCCGGAGAAAAAGACCAAAAAAAGCAAATGCAGATTTAGCTAAAAAGTTTTTAACACAAGTTAAGTAGAAGTGAGAACAAGAAGGCGATGGTAAACAGGGGCGTTCAGGTTCAATTAATATATTTGATAAGTACATAGGAACTAATTTAGATTTAGACTTATACATAAATGTGTAAATTTTAAAAATTTTATTTTTATAAGTAGTCAGTGCAATAGAACAAGATATGGAGATATATGAGAAAAGAAAGGGGCACGAGCAACTAGACGAGCAGCAGAATTAATTCAAATTAATTCAAATTTAGAAGGATTATGTTTTAGACACATAGAGTCAAACCAAGAGATAATTGAAAAAAGACACAGAGATAGATTATGAAGAACACGATTGAGATTAGACGGAGAAAAAGAATTATGGAAGTAATAAAAGAGTCAGACCAAGCGATAATTGAAGAGTTAGAACGAGTTACAATTATCAATCCAAGTTAAAGCAAATGAAAACAATTAATTAATTGTTGAATGAATAAATAAGTTGTCTGAAATATTTCTCCAAAAAATTAAAAAAAATTGTAAATTACATTCCTAGGGTGTGGATTCACTCCAATCGAAAATACAAATTCGCCCGGTGGTGTATCTCAATCTTTTGATACACTGGATGCATGCAAATCTGGCTGTTTGGCTAAACAAGACTCAACCTGTAAGAACGGATTTGATTTCAATCCTAGCGGCAGCTCCGGGAATAAATGTTATTTCTCCACTTCTACGGCGACTAGTACATATACTGGAGTTACTCATTACAATATCAACTGCGTAACAACTGGTTTGTTTGTTTGCCTGTTTGTTTGTTTGTTTGCCTTCTCTCTATTTGTCTGTTCACTCGTCAGTTTGTGCGTTCTATATTAGAATTGCTTGTGTAAGCAAGCCACTATGACTGGCTGGATGGCTGGCTGGCTGAATGGCTGGCTGGCTGGCTGGCTGGCTGGATGTATGATGATGGATGCTTTGCTAGATCAACAATCATCGATTGATATAATGGACAACTAATTGTTTAATCAATCAGCCAACTATCCAAACAACCAACCAGTCTGCCAATAAAATTATAACTAATATGCTAATTTAGTAATAATTAATAATAATAATAATTGCTTATTTATGCTTATAATATAAATCGTACTAAATTTTTTTCTTTATTACTTTAATTTGCAAACAGGACAGACCACTGCAATGACTACCAGCTTTTCAGGTGCGATTTGGACGAACGAATGAGTGGAAAATAGATAGTTGGATGGATGGATGGATGGTTGGTTGGTTGGATGAATAAATAGATGAATGGACTAATCACTAATGTGTAAAGGAATGGATGAACGAACAAATGGAAACAAAATTAATTAATTATTGAGTGAATAAATGAGTTGTCTGGAATATTTCTCCAAAGACTTTTTCAAAATAATAAAAACTTGTAAATTAACTTTCCTAGGGTGTACAGTCACTCCAATCGAAAATACAAATTCGCCCGGCGGTGTATCTCAATCTTTTGACACACTGGATGCATGCAAATCTGGCTGTCTGGCTAAACAAGACTCAACCTGTAAGAACGGATTTGATTTCAATCCTAGCGGCAGCTCCGGGAATAAATGTTATTTCTCCACTTCTACTGCAACTAGTACATATACAGGAGTTACTCATTACAAAGTCAACTGCGTAACAACTGGTTTGTTTGTTTGCCTGCTTGTTGGTTTGCCTGCTTGCTTGTTTGTCTGCTTGTTTGTTTTTCTGCTTGTTTGTTTGTTTGCCTGTCTTTTCATTCGTCTGTTCGTCCACTCGTCAGTTTGTGCGTTCGTTCGTCCGTTCGGAATTTTTGTTGATAAAGTTTCTATATTAGAATTACTTGTGTAAACACGTTGCTCTATGATTGAAAAATCATTAAAGACAAACTATTAATTAATTAATTAATTAATTAGTTAATTAATATTCTAATATTTAAATTATGATAAAACCTCTTAAACTATTTATTAAATCTTTTTTAATTGACCTTTCAAATTTGTTCACTCAATTTATTTGATTTTTCTCTCAAGATTTTTTCATGTTTCAGTTATTTCCATATGAGTTTAATCGGTTTCAATTCAATAGCGACTTGTTACAGTATAATATTTCGTTTTTTGTTCATGTTTTGTATTCCTTAAATTGAGTGTAAACCTCAGGTCACGTTAAATTTTTTGTACTGATTGAATGTTTTTTTGACTGAATTGTTAATTAACTGTTAACCAAACCATTCGCCACCGTTGCTACAACCCCAATTTTAGCTACTTGCACTTTCCCCGAGATAGCAAACAGTTTCAGCCCCAGTGGTCAGCAGATGACCAACATAACAACACTTACTGCTTGCAAGGATTATTGTGCTAGTACGTACACCACTTACTGCAAATACGGATTTGATTTCAATCCTTCCACTTCGGGATGCTTCATATCCACGTCTGCTACTGTTAATGTCAATGGTTACCCAGGAGTGACCCATTATAACGTGACTTGCACTGGAGGTTTGTTTGTATTTATATATGCATGTTTGTTTGTTTGTTTGTATGTATGTTTGTATGTTTGTTTGTTTGTTTGTATGTGTGTTTGTATGTTTGTTTGTTTGTTTGTATGCATATTTGTTTGTTTGTATGTATTTCATTTTAGTTGCCATATACAGACCAGGTTCTGTTCTGCTATCCAAGTTATTTTTTAATGAATTAACACTTATTTTGGAAAGTTTAACGGTTTTATGTCCTCGAATTGTACTGGCTGGAAATTTAACATTCACTGGGAAAAAGTTGGTGATCATCATGCCATAGCTTTAAAGTATATTTTTCAAAATTATCATCCAATAATGTAAATGAACCTACTCACGCACTGGGAGGTACGTTGGATTAAGTGGTTACTTCATCAAACTTTCCGATACTTGTCTGCAGGGCTCATCCAAGTGGAATATTCTCAGATCATGGTTTAGTTGAAGCAAGTCTGCCAGGTGTTAGAAATTACACGCGTCGTGTTTATGGGACATTCAAATCGTAGAAAAAAATTAAGGATGATGATTTTGTTAAAATTGTTCTCAAATCTCCTATTTGTATGTATGTATGTATGTGTGTATGTGTGTGTGTGTGTGGTGTATGTATGCGTGTGTGCGTACGTATGTATATCTCTGTTTTTGAACTTGATTATTTCTGTCGAAAGTCTGAAAGCGAATTATAATTTTTTGAATCCAGGCTCCACAACAATAATGACAACAACCCAGCCAGGTATCCAATTTTTTCATCTTAAAATTTGAAATGTTACGTACCAACAACCTAAAAATTATTTTTTACTTTTAAAGTAACAGGGCCTATCGCAGTTTGGCAAGAAGCCAACAATACGAACACAGCGGGAGGAGTCGAACAAACTTCAGCGACCTCGCTGGACATGTGCAAATCGCAGTGCTTCGCCGCCAAAGACACAACTTGTAAAAACGGGTTTGATTGGGATTACAGCAAGAGTAAATGCTTCTTCTCAACTACTTCGGTTACTTCGGCTTCAAATGGCGTCAGTCATTTCACTTACTCCTCAAGTGTTGGTGAGCACTTTGTTGTTTTGTTGCTCTATTCTTTCTCCTTGTTTGTTCAGTTCGTTTTGCGGATTGTTTTCAGTTCAATGAAAATTTTGATTTGTCATAAAAATCACGTTTTTATATTATCATATTCGTCTTTAACGATTAACTGTTGCGTCCAGTTAACTTCGAAAACTTCAAGTCCATAAGAGTGAAAATTTTGAAAAAATAATCACAAGAACTTTAGGTACTCTTAATAATAATGAATTGATGAATTATTGAAATAATAAATTGCTGACTTAATGAATCTATAAACTGATGAATCTATGAATTAATAATTAGATGAATTAATGAATTACAGGATGCTCTTGGCAGATAAAAAATGATACCAACACCTTGGGCGGAATTCAGCAAACAGCCACAAGTCTCGATGCATGCAAAGCTTCTTGCGCCGCAACGACAACCTCAAGCTGCCTGTATGGTTTTGATTGGGACGTAGCCAATTCTAAGTGCTTTTTCTCCACCAACTCAGACTTGAAATCTGCTCCTGGAGTCAATCATTACACATGTTGGTCTAGGCATTTGTTTGTGTATTTGAATATCTAGTACAATAGTGCATGTTTGTGTTACCTCTCTCTCTCTCTCTCTCTCTCTCTCTCTATATATATATATATATATATATATATGTGTGTGTGTGTGTGTGTGTGTGTGTGTGTTGTTTTGTATGAGTGGTTTGTGTGTTTTTCCGTGTGTGTGTATGTGTGTGTGTATGTGTGTGTGTGCGTGTGTCCTGTATGTATTTAAGCGTGTCATGTATGTGTTAAACTAATTTTTTTTTATTAATTATTCATTTATTTTTATTTACTTTTAACCCAAAGGTCTGAATGCAACTACAACAGGTGAGAATCTGACAAATCTATGAAAAATAGTTTTTTATTTTTGAAAAATAAAAACGCTTAAAATCACCATTGTTTTTGTTTATTTATTTTACTTATTAATATTTCTAATTTTGTAATATAATTTACTTTTAAATTTCTAATTTTCACAGTGCCAACAACACCAGGCTTGAGTGAGTAGCATATTTTTAATTTTTTTTTATAAGAATTGAAATTTATCTGTTTTTGGTTGTAGAATAAAAATTAATACGAGAGGTGACCTGCAGTCAACTAACTGACCGACCGACTAATTAACCGACTAACTGACCAACCGACTAGCCAACCAACCAACCAACAAACCAACAAACCAACCAACTATCCAATCAACAAACCAACCAACTATCCAACCAACTAACCAACAAACCAACTATCCAATCAACAAACCAACCAACCAACTATCCAATCAACAAACCAACTATCCAACCAACTAACCAACAAACCAACCAACCAACCAACTATCCAATCAACAAACCAACCAACCAACTATCCAATCAACAAACCAACCAACCAACCATTCAACCAACTAACCAACAAACCAACCAACCAACCAAGTAAAATGATTTACTTAACACTTTTATCACATCATTTCATTTCAGACATCTCCACAATTTCAAGTTAGTTTCTTTTGCGTTTCACATGGGTTTAAGCATTATTATTTTCTTTGATATATTTATAAAAGATATAAAAATAAACTTTCCCATTGTATACAAACACACATAGATACTACATACACTACACACACACACACACGTAAACATAAACACACACACAAACACGCGCACACTCGTACGTAGATTGCACCTGGACTCAAAATTCTAACTCAAACACGGCTGGTGGAATAAAAAATTCAGCCAATGACGTTGAAAGTTGCAAGTATAACTGTGTGACAATGCAAACAAATAAATGCCAGTTCGGACTTGATTTTGACACGGCAGCTGCTGATGGATCCAAATGTTTTTTCTCAACAACGAGCACAGTTAATATCGGAGTTGCTGCGGGAGTTAATCATTATAATTGCTGATTAGTTAGCTAGCTGTTAAGTTAGCTAGCTGGCTGATCAATTTGCTTGCTGGTTGACTAGTTGGTTGGCTGGTTAGTTAGGTGGTCAGTTTGTTGGCTCTAAGCTAGCTTAGCTACTTATTTGCATAAAAATATGAAAAATTTATAATAATAACATTATAATATATCTGTTTGTTTGACCTTTTTTTAATTATTTATCATAACTTTTTTTCATTCGGGAAATGAAAAAACATATTTATTTATTTATTTGTTGATCGATCTGTTTATTCATCAGCATTCCAAGCAAGTTTACACGATTAATTATTGATTGATATTAATCTTATTATTTTGTAATTTCTCGTTTGCAAGCACAAGCTGTTTTTAAATCGCTATTTGTTTATCAATTGCATCAAACAATTTGAAAACGACGAAATTGTTCCGCAAGCTATAACAAATTTACATGTTTAATATAGATATGTATTTAACATTTAAATTTATTTTTTTAAATATTAATTTGTGTTTAATATTTAGATTTATTTGTTTGATATTATTTTGTACCCAACGTTTAAATTATAAACTATTCAATTGTTTTAAACTCCTCTACAATTTTAGCATAAAATTCAAGGCTTACAAGCCCAAATTATTTGAGTTATTGCTGTTCTAATTTTTAATATTCGATTTTCGCAAATAATTTTTTTATTAGAATAAATTTAATTGTTATTAAAATAAAATTAATTATTATTATTCATTATGATGAGTTGAGTCCTAACAGAATTAACAATACGCTTTTTGACGTGATTGAGTTTTTAAATTAATATGTTACCCGTTCTGATTGCTGTTAAAAGTGAAGATGATTTTCAACAATCATCATTGATGACAATAAATTAATTTTAACTTGAATAATACGAATCTGTTTTCCATTCTGAACAATAACGAAACAACGAATCTATCAACTAAAAACAGATCATTAGCTATCAACTAAAAACAGACCATTAAAGCTTCAAGTGTTCTCAAAAATCTAGCGAACTCAAATTGAAACCAATTTCAACCTACTTCGAAATAAAATCACTAAGCTGCTAAATCCTTCTGTACCGTACCAAAAATGGATTCAAGCTAGTTTTTATTTAGTAGAGAAAATGATGAAGTTGAGTTAATTTAACAAAGCAATCTGTTTGGCGGTAGTTAGTCGCGCGGTTATCTCAAAGGCTCTCACATTAGAAGAAATTTGATTTCAAATATCAAAAAAAGGTCGACAACATGTAGACTACTACTTTAAAAAATGATACACAATCGTGATAAATTTTACACCTAACATGCTTATTCTCTTCTCTATATAAGCTTTATTAAGAAGCGAGAGTTGAATTGACATCACACATTTATTATAACATATTAGGAAGTATTAGACGAATATTGGTTGTGAGTGATTAATGCTAATATCAGTAGAAGTAGCAGTGTTTTCAAATTTATTGTTCGTTCATAATAAACGAGAATAATAATTTTCATAATTTCTCATAGAGATAAGACAATGAACGAACTTCGGACGGCAATGAATTGCAAACTATGGGAGCTGTCATACATTACCGAAATAACCAGAGACTAGGTGATATACTTTCCTACCTATACTTGCAAGCCAACATGCAATCTTATAAATAACATTATCGCTGATACAACACAATGAACCGTTTTCAGCGCAAATAGAAACTTTAATAGAAACACATCCATACAACAAAATTTTTTATTTATCTGTTTTAACCCGTTTATTTTATGAAAACATACTTTCGTAATATGTTAAAACAAACACTTCCAATTCAATGCCAAGTTCAAGTATTATAGTTCAATTCCTGAATCAAAATTGTTCTGCTTACTCCGCTCGAATGTAACGAGCATAATATCCATGGTAACGCGCTCATATAAAACAAAATACATTTTGCCTACTTGCCTACTTATAAATATAAAACTCTATTTTTATTGTTTTTTCAAAAATTTTGTTTTAATGAATATTTTAATGAAAACGAAAACATTTTGTCAGAGAAAAGGACTTTATTCTTCAATCACAACTGTACATAGTTTCGACAAAATTAAAATGTCCCGCCTCGAACGGCGTAATTAGAACTAAGTAATTAAATAATGAAAAAATTAAATTTTCTAACTGAATAAATAGAATCCATGCTCATTTTTTGTTATAAATCAAAAATTAAATTTCATAATATTAATTTAAAAATTTTCTTTATATACTATTAAACTATGCGTAGGTAAGTTGAACGTTATTAATGCGGCATAGATAGGTAAATTAATATATCATATATTACAAAGTATTTGTCAAATAAAACTGGAAAGAAAATATTTGAAAAAAATATTTGTCCATATTATTTGATTTATCTACTGAACCAGTGAATGTTTTATCCCAGCTTTACGTTTACCGTCAACACTTTATTCCTTATTATATTATTTCATTTAGTTAGATTCACCCACTACTCTTAACTTATTACTTCATTCTAATATACTCACAGCATCTTAATCACTATAACTTAATTCTTTATACTCTATTTCGTCACATCTCAACACATTTCATATACTTACATACTATTTTCTAATCTTACAACATCCCAAATCTACTATCTACTTTAATTCTATCCATATCTCTCTTCTTTCACTCTTCCATTCCATCCAATCCAAACTAATACTTAACAAGGCACAAACAAGTAGTAGGTTCTAAAAGAGACGGTTCCTACATATGGTGGTGCGGCTTCTGAACTGTAGAACCAGCACTTATCAGCTGAATCATCCCTCCACTCGTAAGCCTTACAGCTAGGTTGTACTGTACACTGATTTCTGCATATAGTTTGGTCCGTGTAAGGTTTCAGTATTCCATCACCGAATTTTCCCGCACTGTTGTAGTAGACTCGATAGTTGTTGCAACCCCAACCGACTGCGATGTGGAAATTAATTTTAATTTTGCTATTGTTGAATTTTTTTGGGTCTGCATAATTGTGATAAAAATTTATTTAAATAGGTTAATATTAATTAGATATTAATATTTAAATAGTAGTTAAAATAAACGTTTGTGTTTCATAGCATAGAGTTTATTCAAATAATGTGATATTATTATATGAGAACGTACGTTGTGTGGATGCCGACTGAGTTGACGGCCCGACCTCTGGATCACCTGTCGACAAATTTCAATAAAAATATCATTATATATCATGTGAAGCGAGATGGTTAAGTGGTTAAGACGCCTGGCACTGCTGTTCCAGTGACCGTGTTCAAAAGTAAAAAATCTCCGCCTGTCACATACCATGTGCGTACTCTACTCATTTAGGCGTCGTTCGTTGTTCGTGTTTATTAAAATTTATACAAACAGAATTCAACAAAAGCAAAACTCAGCGTTGTAGTAACTAAATGATGAAAAATTGACTATAAGAACTCTGGGGCTACGTGATGAAAAACTAAGAAATCAATCTTTTCCCCAATTCAGATAACCTGGGCAGGAGTAGTTGTAATGCGTGACTCCTTTGAAGCCATTGATGTTGGTGTAGTTGCTAGTAGAGAACCAACATTTGAAAAAATTGTTCGGATCCCAATCGATTCCTGTGCAGACGGCTTTGCCAGAGGTCCTACAATATTTCTGACAATCTGGAATCGTGGTGTACAATGGTTTAGCCACTCCACCAGGGCTGTTGCTGTTTGCGAAACTGTTCCACGTGCATGCTGAATTGTTGGGATGGAAAAAAACAAAATTTTGGTTCTACGCGGAATATTTTGTGACGTTTTTAAGTTAGGATGGAAAATTTGTCATTGTTTTATTAATTTGCCGTATTTTGATAACATTTCTATTTATTTATTATCGCGAATTTCTGAACGTTTGACGAAAATTCATCGGCAGCATATGATGAAATTTGGAATGGCAGATTGTACTAACGTGACTGGTCGACCGGAGATTGTGTGGGGAGTCCTGCACGGAAATATTAAAAAATTATAAATTGCGATGTGCACATGTATATCCTGTTTTTATACAAACATCTCGATTTATTTAAAATTCACCAAAAAAATAAAATCACCAGACAACAATTTAATTAGAATATCAAAAACCTTGTGTCAATCCGTAGTGATCGACCTGACTATAGCTAGTCAATTTATTGCTAACGGAAATCCAACATTGAGCCCCTATAGCTGCCCGGTTATCCCAATCGAATCCGTAATAACAGGAACTCTCCCTTGTACATTTCACCTTGCAATCGTCGATGGAATAGACGCTGGGCATGAGAACTCCGCCCGGAGAATTGTATCCGTAGGTGACGTTCCAGTAAGGCGTGTTTGAAGCTGGGTTGGATGGGTTGTTACTAAGAAATTATTTTTATAACCGCTTAGCAACATTAGGTGGCGTGATAGCCTAATGGTTAAAGGCGCTGGTCATGTTGTTGCATTAACTGCATTCGATTGCATAAACATCCTCACTTATCATATGCAATGCGTATGATGCATGGTTTTCACGCTTATTCATGTA
The DNA here is from genome assembly GCF_000326865.2 of Helobdella robusta. Taxonomy (NCBI): domain Eukaryota; kingdom Metazoa; phylum Annelida; class Clitellata; order Rhynchobdellida; family Glossiphoniidae; genus Helobdella; species Helobdella robusta. Next base: position 552,660 of record NW_008705358.1, on the reverse strand, counting down.
CTCTGTGTGTGTTTGTCGTTGAAACGTTTGAAGCAGGTGCAAAAGTGAGAATGACCTTTAGCCTTTTTTTCAACATCAACAGCACCAAAAGTTAAGCCAACAACATCAAAAAGATCGACAACAAACTAAAACAACACGTACGAACCGGTGCAGTTATATTTGTAGTGGGAGATGAGGTTATTATTGACAATATTTTCAGTGATACTCAGCCAGCACTGTCTTCCAGGTTGCTCATTAGAATTCCAATCAAAACCGTACATGCAGTTGAAATTGCCAATACATGCTTGTTTGCACAAATCAATATTGAGAGCTGTTGATTGCAGGGATCCGCCAGGAGTGTTACTGTTATATGATATCTGCCATGTACACGCTTAAGGACGATTTTTGGGTTTTTTTTTAAAGTTATTGTGAAAACATAAAATTATAATTAATAATTATAATATATAATGATTACAAAATTATCAAAAAAATCAAAAACACATAGTTTTTTGATATATGAGAACAAAAATTCCGATCAAACTAAAAAAAGACTTCAGAGTATAAAATGAACATACTTGGAGCGGCTGATGGCTGTGGAACTGTGAAACAAAAAATTAATTCAAAAATTACTCTTACTACTGCAGCTGCTTTAACTTCTACATCTGCTACTGCTGCTGCTACTACTACTACTACTACTACTACTACTACTACTACTACTACTACTACTACTACTACTACTACTACTACTACTACTACTACTACTACTACTACTACTACTACTACTACTACTATTGCTACTGCTATTACTACTACTACAATTAGCATTAAATACTGTTGCTACATTTTTAAACATAGAATATTTAAGATTTAAAATGATTAAACGATTCATAGATATGGTATATGGAGTCTTTTAAACGTGTTTGTGAATGAACGAACGAACGAACGGGCAAATGAAATGAATTAATTATTAAATTAATATATGAATGAATGAATGAATGAATGAATGAATGAATGAATGAATGAATGAATAAAAGAATGAAAAGACAAATAGAAAATGAACGAGAAATTATTCAAGCCATCTACTTGTAGCGGCAATGGTCGGTGTTACAGCTGATGTGATGAAAATTTTATTGGATTATTCGATAATATTAATATAATTAGTTTTAATACAAATATTTAGAGATTATCATCCACAAATTATCGTTTTACAATAACATTTGCATCTATAATTACCAACATCATCAATTTGATTTTAGTTTGAGTCTCTACCTTATCGTTCTTATTTTCAAAAGTCAACTAATTTTTTCATTATTCAAATTTTTGAAAAAAAATTACATCTTTTTAGCTAAAATTTTTGACTCATCCTCATCTTTATCAATCATTTTTTTCTAAAATAAAATATGATTTAAATTTTCTAATTTGCCAAAAATAAATATTCAAAACTTTTTTGGAAGAAAAGAAACAAAACCCAACTCACAAACTCCCTGCGACTGACAATCCCAAATATAATGATCAATATTTTTGACGTTGGAATATGTAGGAGAATTTTTAGTTTTGAAAAAGAAGCATTGGTTCTTGGAAGTTTCCCATTCCACAGCTAAACAATTCGAAAAACCTTGCTTGATGCATTTGGTTTTGCATTGGTCCAATGATGTTACATCATTTTGAAAAATTCCTCCGTAACTTTGTGACTCCACATAGGGTTTCCACGAACAACCTTAAAGTAAAATATATTTTGGAGGTTGAATGAATTTAATTTAAAAAAATAAAATCTGTTCACAATCGATAATTTGTATTTCTGTAGTTTAAAAAATCGCAAAAATTCTAAAAAAAATCTGTTGAAACATCATTAAAGGGTAGCTACTAACTGCATGTAAGTATGTAGTGAATGATAGCTGGATTGGAAGCCGTAGGCACTGCGTCAATGTTGAAAGTGTAGCAATTGCCAGTGTATTCAATGGCTTTACAACCAGGTGTACTTAAGCAGAGGTTTTGACATTCTTCGGTTGATTGCGCCGAAATTTGAGTTCCGCCAAACATTTGTAAGTTTGGTTTTGGAGACCAGCAATTGGTTTGGCCGTAGCCTACCAAATTAAAAATAATTGGTTAAGTAATTAATTAATGTACTAAAAAATTGATTGGTTAAATGACTCAAGTTTTACTTGAATGGATGTGTTGTGTTTATTGGTTTGTATATATTAAGAATGATGTTAATGTATAAACCATATATGCTGCATTAATGCTTATAATATCGTAATTATATTTATCAGATTATATTTCCTTAATTAGTCAATCAATTATTTAATTAAAAACCTCCATACTTACATGTTAAAAAGTTGTACACGAGGACAAATATAAGAGAAATCTTCATCTCCCGATGTTAAAAAATGGACGAAAGCCGACGATGTAAAAGCCAAATTCAAATCCTAAACCATTAATACCGATTACTAGAAACCAAATTATTACTTAAATTATACCAAATTAATAAGTTGAAATAATTGCCGAAAAATTAATTAATTTAAGACCGCACTATGTATATGTAAATATATGAAAGTAAAATATGCAATTTCTACACGTTTAAGGCTTAAGCCATATAATGTAGTTGCTATTATAACTGATTCTAATGTAAATATGCATGCAAGTATGCTTGTGTCGAAATCACCCATGCATGCATTCAGTTGAGATTCTAGTTAGGCGTTCGTAACTAAACAGGCTAGCTATCTAATAGTGCTACTCAAGCTGTAAAACAATGAACAGAGTCTACGCATTCAAAAGCTTTGTGTAAGATTTCATTTGATATGTGTGTATGTTTGCATGTGTGTGTGCGCGTGTATGTATGTATGTATGTGTTGTGTGTGTGTATATAAGGGGATAGGCCGTTTTTCTGTCTTTGCTTTAACTTTGGTGCTAATTTTAACATCTATGTATGGAGCAAACTTCGTAGAATAATACTTGTATATGTGCGTGTGTGTGGATGGAATGTTTGGATGAATGCTCGCCCGCATATGGCAATATGTAATAACAACTTCCTCTATAAAATAAAAATCGGCGCTAATTAAACGTGTTACTAAGCAGTGAGTGTTTTTTAACGTGACCAGATTCTTACTTCAGTTTTATTGATTTTTTGTTCTTAAATTTCATAAAAATTGACAAACTAATTCCATCCGAAATTAAAAAATTTATTTGATGTATTGTTAGAGTCTAAAAAATACTACATGTATAATATAGATTGAAATTTCGAAATCCCAGTATAGAAAACAATACATACATACCTCACAGCAATGAGAATCGTTGTAGAAATTGATTGAAAATTAAAAAAAAAAGTTTCAGAAATTAAAAAAAATACATTTGTATTCTTTCAAAATGCAACAAAACGTTTTCAAAATATCAGACATTAAACATAGTAAGACCACAACTTAATAATTTGATTTTTATTCGCAAATCTAGGTTATACATTAATTTAGTTAATATTTTCCAAATTAAGTGTATACATTAAATTAGTCCTTATTTCAAAGTCGTCATCACCATTTCATAAATTAGTTAAAGTTTTTTTTTTAAAATTTCAGACACTACTCCCGAACTAGATCTAGTTTTCCTTAATTTTCAAATTTGTTCTAAGGTTGTCATCATTTCAGTAAGTTCCAGCTCTCCCAAAACTTCAAAACGAGATTTTATTTGCAATAATAATGTTTCACGTTTTTAATATTCCCAAAATTTATGAAAGGATTCGTAGAAACCCAGCACTGAAATCCGAATGGGGCATAGAGATTGAAATCAAAGCCATAGGTGCATCTATTATCATTTGCAAGGCATGCGCTTCTACATTCGTCTACATTGTTTGCATTACTAACTCTTATGCCACCGATGGTGTTGCTATTTTCCAGGACGGTGTTGTTTGGGCAAACTGTAAAAATGTGTGTTTATTTTTATGCGTGTGCGTATGTTTGTTTGTATGTGTGTGTGTTTGTTTGTGTGTTTGTTTGTATGTGTGTTTGTTTGTATGTGTGTTTGTTTGTATGTGTGTTGGTTTGTGTGGTTTAGAGATATTATTTGTTATGAAGTGATTGGATGGATGTGTAGATGACTGAGTAAATAAATAAATGGATGAAAAATTGTTTAAAAATTGTTACAAATTGTTTTTCAAGTTACCTGAAATCGTTGGAAAAACTGTCAAAAATTGAAAAAAGAAAAATTTAATAAAAATTATTATGAAACAAATCAAAATCATAACTCAATAAATTGCTTTGAACGAAGACATACCGGTATTTGTAATCGTGACAGCAGGCGTTGCTGAAAACAAAAAATCATTCATTAGCACAACTTGGATGATGTTTCATTTTTCTGTACCGCAACTACATCATAAACGCAACATGAAAACTTTCCTTTCTTAACTGCTTTCTTACTCTAAGGCTGCACTTATAGTTACAAATCGGATTTATGTGTATAAATTTTTGTGTTTTCTTTGTACACGCACATACATACATACATACATACATACATACATACATACATACATACATACATACATACATACATACATACATACATACATACATACATACATACATACATACATACATACATACATACATACATACATACATACATACATACATACATACATACATACATACATACATACATACATACATACATACAAACACATACTCATACTCATATGTATATAATGCCCAGATACGATTGTTAATCATATCAAAGGCCATGGCAGACTGTTAAATTGTTACATTTTAATGTGTATATAGTCCAAGTGTGATGTATTTCTTTAAATAACCTCTTCAACAACCTTAAACATATTGCCAACAGAATATATACAAAACAAGCAACTCCAGACAAATTTACCCAACTGCAACTGCAACTAACAAGTGTGGCAGTTGTATATGTGGTGATTCACGCCAGTTACATTCGTCATGGGAGGAGTTTGGGAAGATGAGAAAAGGTAACACTCTCCACGGGTAGTGAACTCAATGGCCTGACAGTTGCTTGAGTTGATGCAAGCTTGTTTGCATTGGTCTAATGTTGTGGCTGCCATGTAAGACGACCCGCCGTACATCATTGAGTTTTGGTAGAGGGTCCACGTACATGCTGTTGAGTATGAATTTAGGTTTATTTTAGGATTAAGTTAGTAAAGATATAAAAACACTTTTAAAAATTCTTCAAACGAAAATCGTACGACCCGAATTAAAAAAGAATAAACATGAGCAGAAGAATAATAAAGACTGGAAAAAAATATTCCTAACGTGAGTTGCATATGTAATGATCAATTCCAGACAAACCACTCTTTGTCGGTACGCTGTCGCTATTGAAGGTGTAACATTTTGCCTGTAAGTTAGCAGTGACCCATTCTACGGCCTTGCATCCTACCAGGCTGTTCAGGCAGTAACTTTGACAATCTTGAAGTGATGTTATGCTGCTTGGAGCTTCCACTCCACCGAACGTTTGGTAGCCATAGTAAGCGCTCCACTGACAACTTCCACCTGGATTGTGCAGAGATTGTTTAAATACTCAAGTAGGCCAAAAATTTGGCTAACGTAGACTGTTCTATTATAAAGTAAGTAATTTGGTAATTAACCTTAAATGTAAAATCTACTTTTAGGCCTCCATATATATCAAATGGTATTTTTTTTAAATGTATTTTATGTTTTTATTTTAAAAACATTATAAAAATTATAAAAAAAAGATAAGAAAACCTGAGTTGCTTACTCCACTGAAACTCATACCCGCCGTCCAGCCAGTCGTTGCTGAGCCAGCTTCATTGAAATGAATGGAGAGATTAGTTAAGAATTTCATGAAAGATTTAATGAATTATTAGATGAATTTCTAAATGAATCGTCAAATAAATTATAAAAATAATTATAAAATGAATTATGAATATTAGATAAATTTTCAAATGAATCATCAAATGAATTATAAAATAAATTACAAAACGTATCATAAAATGAAGCGTGAGATGATACAATATCAGACCAGAACATCCGATCAGGATTGAATGATTGATATCAGGGTTAGAGATTTGTGGGATTTCCGAAACAGTGAACGTGTAACATTGGCTGTAGATAGGAACGAATTCAATGGCTTTACAACTGGATCTTGACAAACAGAAGGCTTTACATTTATCTTCGCTGTCTATATTATTTTGATAGGTACCTCCATAGTATTGAAGTCCATTGTAGCGTTGCCAGGTACAAGTTGACACTATGTAGAATAGTTTTGTTAGTTTATCATTTGATTAGTGTTAGATATTACTGTTGTATTACTCTGTCTTATCTATTGAGTGATTGTCGTTTAAATTAGGCAATGGGTGAGTTATTCAATTTTAAATCGAATTTTGATATGATTTTTACAGTTTTTCGACCAAACAGATGTTAAATTTTACTGAAAATTTGATGATTGAGACAAAAATACTTGGAATGGCGGTAGTAGAAGCTCCATCTGTTAAATAATAATTTCCCACATTTTAGGCGTTTTTACATTTACTAAACTGTATATTTGAATTCAAATTTACCTCAATTGATCATTAATTCTGATATTTTAATCTATCAATAAAATAATATATTTGAAAAAATAATGATAAACGAGTTAAAAATACTAGAAAAGTAATATAATAAAGAAGCTATCTTCTGATAAATACTAGAGAAACAATCAAACAAATAATGAAACGAACAAACATAAAACAACCAAACAACCAAACAAAAAAAAATAAAAAACAATAAAAAACTCTTTAAGAAGTGCAACAACAAAAAACTAACAGCAACTCTTGGTATAGTGAACGATATTGCTACTGTAATAACTCGGAGGTTTAGAATCTTCAGGCCTATTAAAAAGAAAACATTGAGACCCAATATTAGTTGTCACCCATTCAACAGCTTTACAAGAAGCATCAAGGCTACATTTTGTCTGACATTCTGATAAGGATTTTATGTTGTTATCAAGGTATCCACCATATGCAAACTGTCCAGTGTAGGTCGTCCAGGCACATAAGTTTCCTGAGTTGGAGGTGTGTTGTTTGAGTTTTGGAATTTGGTTTGGCTGGTTGTGGGTAGTTTGGGTTGGGGTTATTTAGCTTGCTGCTAGTTAAGATGTTTTTTCAACATTTTGTTGTTTCAGGAATTGAAATAGAATTATGAAACGTATTTAAGTACAAGTTTATATAGTGTGTATAATAAATTGTCAATCAATAACAATCGTAACCTGTCGTTACTGCGAAAAATAAAAATATTAATATTTACGTCATTAACATTTTGATTAGAAATAATAATAATATCTATTATAAAATTTATTTTTTATTTAATCAAAAAAATTTATTAATTTTAATAAAAAATATGAGTAATTATTTGAAAACAGTTAGGAACGAACCTTGTGTCATTTGACCTATTTGAAAAAAGCGTTCATAATGTAATTGTATTATAATAAATATTTTCAATTTTTTTTTATACAAACTTGGAAATAAATTTTTTTAAATTAGAAGTTTTTAGAAATTAGTTTAAGACTTAAAACAATTTTAGATTATATCTATATAAAATATTTAAAACGTTAACTGCAAAAGGATAATTTTCAAAAAAAAAAATAAAAAAACCAAAAATGAAAGTGAAACTGAAACTAACAGTTCCAAACATAATGGGTAATTCCAGGAACCCCATATTGGGTTGGTGCGGCAGCGCTGTTGAAAAACCAACACTGACCTGGCCAAAAAAAAATTCCAGCCCGGTCCAGTATTCATTTTTCCAGTAACATATACATCACACACAGACACGCGCATACACGCACACTTCAATAATGCTCCACACATCTAACTCATAAAAAGTAGTTAACTCACTACACATACACACAACAGACACACACACCACATATACACACACAGCAGACATACACACACACGTACATACGCATACACAAACAGACACATACATACAAATACACGCACACACACACACACATATATAAATATATATACCACTGGTAGTCCATTCAAAAGCCAAACAAGCTGCACTAGGAACACAGCCAGCCTGACAGGCCGATAACGTTGTGAACTGCTGCTGGTATGTACCCCCACCACTCTGCCCCCCGACGTACGGTTGCCAGACACAGGAACCCTGGTTCGTCCCTTGGCCTTCTTTTAGAATATTTTTTTATTCTGTAAATCAAACTCTGCCAAACGCAAGGATGGAAAGTAACAACGCGCAAGGTACGAAACGATGAAAATATAATTATAAATATAGGCTATCACTGTGAGATAATGATGAAATAACATTTATTTCTATCATAAGTAGTAGTTGAGCTAGTAGCAGTAATGTTAAAAGGACTGTCAATCTTAGTGGTTGTACTTACAACAGTACAAGTTCTAATAACTTTTAGTAGTAATAGTGGCAGTAGTAGTAGCAGCAGCAGCAGCAGTAGTAGTAGTAGCAGTAGTAGTAGCAGTAGCAGTGGTAGTAGCTCTATTTACTTTGAAACAAATAAAATTACTAACGAGTATTTATCACCGTAACTCCTGTGAAGGGTAGTAAAAATATATATTGTAGGTATTCATTTCAGTATATTTCATACGATGAAATGATGAGAATGTTTTAACAATTACAATCAACGTCAAATAAATAATTTGAGGCAGTTTTTTTTTTGGGAAATTACATTGAATGCAGGCTTAACATCAAATTCAAACAAATTTTAAACAAAAATCAAATTAGGAAGAACAATTTTAAAAACAATTCATTCACCGACACCCTAAAAATCAGCATCTTAAAACCAGCAATCGACATCTTAAAGCCCCCATCAAAAAAACTTACCAGTCGAGAAAACATAATGGGTGATGCCAGGGGCAGATTTCATAGCTTCATTAGTATTATAAGGTGTGAAGGTCCAGCACTTATACGTTGGGTCATTTGGATTGAAATCGATTGATTGACATCCTGAGACTTGTGTTATGCAGAAGTTTTGGCAGTCGGTTAATGTTTGTTGGGCTAATTGCGGAGTTCCTCCAGCCACATTCATGTCTTTGTAAGAAGTCCATTGAACTGGGGCGAAAGGGTGTGGTGTGGTCGGTGTGGTAGTTTTGCTGGCGTTTGTAGTGTGGGTTGAAAGTTTAGAAAGTTTTTTTTTGCAAAATGTGGCATCGTAAATCGCAGTTTTTTTCACTTACTGCTATGTATTTGTCACTACAAATTATTCATTATTCTATTCATCTCTCAGTGAACAATGAAAAAATAATTGAATGCTCAATCTAAAATAAACCTGAAGACTGAGTTCCGCCAGAACCTTTAAAAAAAATTTCAAATTTTCACTTTCTGGAAACTAGAAAAAGAATTCTTTGTGGAAAAATATAAATGGAATAACGGCGGCAATATTAACATCGGCAACAAATTACATAATCCCAAAATGCAATGCGAACCTGAGCAAACGTAATGATCAACACCAACTGCATTGTAATTGATTGAAATGTCGGCTGTTATGAAGAGATAGCACTGAGTCCCTGGCTGATTTCCTGGAGCAAAATCAACGGCCTGACAACTGCTGTTGTCGAGACAAGCTTTTTTGCAGGCGTCCAAGGAATTTGCCAGTGGAGAGCTTATACCTCCGAACCTCTGACTGTTCTTGTACACGTTCCACGTGCAGACTGTTAAATTACAATCAAGAATTTTATTTTACAACTTCACTTCATTGTTTTCCAGAGGTATCAAGAAAAAAACACGACCAGAGTGTTGTACGTAAATACACGGTAATCAACGCGTCATACACATGCATACGGCTTGCTTGCTAATTTATAGAATTAGGCAAAAACCTTTTGCCTAATTTAGAGAATTAGGTAAAAGGTTTATTGCTTCTACTCACATGTCAATTATTATTTTAATTATTTTATCATACACCCATTGCAACAACAGTGCCAGCCAGCTAAACACTCTCACCAACAAGCCGCCGAAATTGATTTACTACGCTACAATCTTATTATAATTAAATAATATATATTTTAAATTAATCGTACTGTGATGAGAGAGAGAGAGAGAGAAAGAGAAAGATAGAGAGAGAGAAAGAGAAATAATATTAATGCCAAAAATCGCTCTACCTTTATTACAGATTGACCAAGTAATTCCGCTTTTTCCAGAGTTCGTAATGAGATCAGTCGTTTTGTTGAAGAAGAAACATTTAGGAGAGCCGTTTGGGTCGAAGTTGATAGCCACACATGTAGCCGAGGGAGCTGCGTAACAGGCGGCCTTGCACGAGTTGATGTCATTATAATTGTTTTGACCGACTCCGCCAAAGACTAATGTATCAGGTGTGTCTGACCATTGACAGACTGAATGAATAAATTAATGGATGGATGAATGATTGAATGAACGAATGAACAAATGAACGAATCAATGAATCTAAGAATCAATCAATCAGTCAGTCAGTCAGTCAGTCAGTCAGTCAGTCAGTCAGTCAGTCAGTCAGTCAGTCAGTCAGTCAGTCAGTCAGTCAGTCAGTCAGTCAGTCAGTCAGTCAGTCAGTCAGTCAGTCAGTCAGTCAGTCAGTCAGTCAGTCAGTCAGTCAGTCATTCATTCAGTCAGTCAGTCAGTCAGTCAGTCAGTCAGTCAGTCAGTCAGTCAGTCAGTCATTCATTCAGTCAGTCAGTCAGTCAATCAACCAACCAACCTACCAACCAACCAACCATTCAATCAATCAATCAATCAATTAATTAATGAGTGAATGAATTAATTAATGAATTAATAAGTCGGTGAATTAACTTACTCTGGGAAATAACAGTGCTAAGGAGAGAACACAAGACCAATACGGTTCTTAGCATTCTCATTTTTTTAAACGATTCAAAAATTACAGCAACAAACATAAGTTACTATTACATATTTTATTTTTACTTTAACAATAATTGTATAATTTACTTATTCAATTACATTTATTAAACAAAATTATCAAAAATAAATAAATAAACTCTCCTTGATAAATTGCATTCAAAAGCTGTAAACAGCTTTTCATTAAATTAATTTATACTAATATAATCAAATTTTCACGCTCTATTGGTTAAAGGAATCTAACTGTATTATATATATATATATATATAGAGAGAGAGAGAGAGGGAGAGAGAGAGAGACAGAGAGAAAGAGAAAGAGAGAGGGAGAGAGAAAGAGAGGAATATTAAATTTACATATATATATATATATATAGAGAGAGAGAGAGAGAAAGAGAGAGAAAGAAAAAAAAGAGAGAAAGAAAGAGAGGAATATTAAAAGATATTCCTTTAAATAAAAGGCATTAACTACAAGCTTACGACTTATAATACATTTGTTTACCTATGTATTATGGCCTTATCTGTATCTATTAAATTATTGTATATATATATATATATATATAGAGAGAGAGAGAGAGAGAGAAAGAGGAAGATAGAGAGAGAGATTAAAAGTAAGAGAGATTAAAAGTTGAGCGGAGTCAAATTAAATGAATGTTTAATTAGTTAAGTAAACACTTTTTAGGAATTGTATTTCTTACCATGTCACTAATTCATTCATGCAAAAAAGTGAAAATGACATCTGTTTGTCGGAAGGAATGGATAGTAATTTTATTAATTATATTCTATCTTTGCTGTGTCTTTAATAATAAATATATATCTTTGTTTGTTCCTTTAGTATTTTCATCCATCTTTGCTGTTTTTATTATTATGTTAAGCGCTATAGCATCGATTTTTTATAGTTGGAGTAAACGTTCTGACGTATATTAGTTTTATCTTCTGATCTTCTCAACAATGGCGTCAAAGTTTTTTATTGTAAATTTATTATTAAAATCTCCATTGAAATCAACATATATTAAATAATTATGTTATTAATATAATAATTATAATTATTAAATTTTATGTTTTTATTATTACAAATTTTCTTTCAAATTAAAGCAAAATTCTTCAAATGGTTAGTTAACGACGAAAAAAGTGTTGTACTGCATATAAGTTTATATCACCATCATCATCATCTTCATTAACATCATAATCACCATAATTGATGTTATTATGTATATGTATGTATGTATGCATATTATATGTTTATATGTGTAATAATTCATATACTAAGGTATATATATTATATATTTGTGTGTATCGTGTATCTTTGCTTTGTTTGTGTGTGTGTGTGTGTGTGTGTGTGTCTCTTAGTAATAAAATTAATTAATTAATTATAAAAGTGTCTATTAAATATTAATGAACGGCAAAAGAAAAATTATAACGTTTAATTATTAATAACACATAAAAAAATAAATTTATTAAAATATAAAATGGTTATTACCGTCCTCATCATCAACGTCGTCGTCAACATCGCCATTATCATCATCTAACTAACTCATAACTATTATTATCATTATTATATCATTACAGCTCTTAGAACTATTAGATTTTTAATCATGATATCTATCTATCTATTTGTCTGTCTGTCAATCTATCTAACTGTCTGTTTATATATATATATATTTATGTATAAATATATATATATATATATATATATATCGCGCTGATAATCATTACAGTCTCTTTCCATATTTCCGTCATCCTAATAACATCACCACCGAAATCGGCATCTTCATCATCTACACCGTCACCATCATAGTCATCATCCAAACATTCATCATTGTTTCTAACAATAATAATGATCAACACCATTAGCATTATTTACCACGATATTATTCGTAGAAATAAAGCAGTTACGTCCGAGGCCACTAGTCCTGTCGAAATCAAAACCAAACTGGCAACTCTCTCTCAAGCAGGCAATCCTGCAATCATTGACTGTAGATGCCTCGGGAACCTGCTTGCCACCGAACGTTTTGCTGTTCGTAGCTATGTTGTTGTTGGCACAAACTGTTTTTTTCCAGGAAGGTTAAAGGTTAAAAGAGGTTAAAAAAAGGGAAAAAGTTGTTATGTGTAAGTTTTAAAAAAGTATTATTATTAACGACTCTACAGAGTGAGTCCTGAAGTACGAAAATTAACAGACGCGTCTGCAGAAGCTTATTAATTTGATGATATCCAACCATCGTCAGGTTGCTAAAAGTCATCAGCGTATTCAAAATGCTGCTGCAAAAGATTGGTCATCAAGATGAATAAATAAAATCACGTAACTGGGGTCAAAAAATCTAGGAGGGAGTTTTAAAAATTGCCATTGGTTGCTGGACCAAGATAAAAATAGTTACAAGATGGCGGCTGTGTCGCATTGGAGGTGGTTGTGATGGTTTAACAGATTTTTTGAAAAAGGTTTTTTGTGGGAAGTCAAAGGTCATAGGTCAACATGGGTCATGGATTAACCTCTCTATAGAACCAGGTGGCTAGAAGGTTGATGCTATGTCAAATTTTCCTAAAGTTTATGGACAAGTTGATGACGTATCTATAGGTACACATTGGTTCAGCAAAGCATTTAAAGTCATTACTCATTTTTCAGAGGTATATAAATGAGTGAATATTAATAACAATAATAATAATAATTAATAATAAAAATAATAATAGTAATAATAATAATTATTATTATTTTTATTATTATTGTTGTTGTTATTATCAATTTCACAAAATTAAAAATTCTAACCGGGGATTGAGACGAAATCTATGAACGAATTAGTAGAGAGTTGAAGAGGTTCATTTAAATTTTTAAAAATAATAAATTAAAAAATAAATAAATAATTGAACTCATTAATAAATTAATTATTTATCTAATAATTAAATTAATTAACTAATTGGTTAATATAACAGTTAATTTAAAACCAAATAAACGAGTGAGTTTACTTGTGCTAGCGTAAGTAACCGTAGGTTGAGCTATAATAAATAAAAATAAATAATAAGAAAATAATAATAATTAATAAGAAAAAAGAAGTTGTTTATTAAATCGTTTAAAAAAAATTGAATAAAAATAAAATAAAAAATTTATTCTGAAAATTGCTGATAAATGTTTTACAATAAAAAAAATATTTGAGACCTCATTCAATTTCCCTATTGTTCAATTTTACACCATTATAAAAACAACTGCTACTAATTCTACTACCACTACTACTACTGTTGCTACTACCACTACTACTACTTCTGCTACTACTGCAGCTGCCACCACTACTGCCACTAGTGCTAAACAACAACAATTATAATGACATTTGCTAACAATTGCAGAAACAAAACAACAAAACGATTACATATACCACAATTAAAAAACGATGAATAAAACTAAACTTTAAAAACTACTACTTACTAGACCCTCCACACTTGTAGATGTAATGGTCAATGTCGGCAACATTCATCTGAGTTGGCGGGTCAGAAGTTGTAAACCAGTAACACGTGTTCGAATTTCGGTTGAAATCAATGGCTTTGCAATTTTGGGTGCTGGTACAAGCAGCTTTGCACTGATCCACAGTCACGGCGTTTTGTACTTGGACACCGTTGAACCTTTGGGAATTATTGTAGGCCGTCCAGGAGCAGTCTCCTGGCGGTGAAAAGTTTGAAAATTTTTTATTGTATTTATATCTCTTGAATTATTTTTGGATTTATTTTTTTTGTTTTTATTCCCATTGCGATTATTTTAACGCTCAAATAATTCGTTAATAAGATAGTTCACGCCAGGTCTTAGGCATACAATACAATCAGCAAATGGAAATATTTACGCCAGCAAATTCATCGCTATATATACAATCTTATCCACTATTTCATCATCAGAACAATGTGAAAATAACAAAGGAACGCTACTTGGTGCACAGATATAATGGTCGACTCCACTGACGCCAGTGGTTGTAGGCAATGAAGTAGTGTTAAACAAGAAACATCTGACATCTGAGACACTTCCAGTCCATTCAATAGCGACGCACGGTCTGTTGTTTCTGCAGTAGGTCTGGCATGCTTGAAGGGAGTTGATGTTAGGCACTCCGTAACCACCGAATGCCTGGTAGCCTGGATAGGCCAACCAAGTACAATCACTGCCTGAGTGTGTTTTGGTTGTTTGTTGATGTGGTTATCGTTCCCGTTGTTGTTGTTGCTTTTCCTCGTTATATATTTCATTATCTTTGTCAAAGTTTTACAAATGACTTAGTTATTTTCAGTGAAAAATTGTTAATTTTATAAATAGAGATTTGTAATAATGTTAAATAATATTCTCTAACTTGGCGGTGGCGTAGTGCCGGCTGATTTAAAATAAAATAAAGAGTTTTCCAATAATTAAAAATAAAATCAATTAAAGTATTACAAAAAATTAAAAACAATATAAATAGAAATTAAGCAATTAAGCAACTTTACAAAACTTCAGCTGGAAAATTTAAAACTTTAGAAGAGGAAAACAAAAAACATATACAAATATGATGAAACGAGACAAACTAAACCTGTGCAAATATAATGGTCGATCCCCGATACATAATTAGTTGGGATAGTGGAGATGGTAAAAGTGAAACATTGGTTGTTAACATTGTTGATTTTCGCCCATTCATATGCCACGCAACCGGCTAGTTCGGCGCATTTGGATTGACAGCCTAACTGCGAAGTGATCGCCGATTGAAGGGTGCCGCCACTCATTTGTTTGTCGGTGTAGAGAGTCCAAGTGCAACCTTTTTATTTGGTATGTTGTGGTCTTTGTTTCAAAGTTTGTGGTGAGTTGTAGTTTTGTATTTTAGAAGTTTTATTACATGATATTTGTTTAATGTTTTGTATTTTAATTGAACAATCAATCAATTGGTTTGTAAAACGCTGATTCAAATTCAAAAGCCAATTTAAAAACTTTATTCAGAGAGTAAAGTATATAATCTGGAAAACCATACTAAAGCAAGTAACTAAAATCAATACTAGATAAACTAATTAACTAACAAGAATGAAAAGAATAGTATCGTCAAGAGAAGGCAAAAGTTTTTCATTCCTTGTTTATTTTAGGATACGTATTTAAAGAAATTTTGTTTTGTTATTAGTTGTATTCAAGAAATCATATTTTAGTTAAGGTAGCATAAGATTTGCGTTTAGTTAGTAGTTGTCTTCAAGGAATCATATTTTAGTTATGGTTGCATAAAATTATCAGTTGTCCTTTGAGATTTTGTGCTTTAACTTTTTTTTATTTTTTTTAATATTTGAAGTTTTTGGAAAAATAAATTATTTTAAAAATAATCTTTCATACCTGAAATGGGTGTGGTACTTTGAGCAGCTGAAAAACAATAAAAATTAAGTTACTATAAAACCACAACATTTGAAAATGACAAATTTGTTGTAAAGTGAACGATTTAAAACCTGCAAAAACATCGGATAAATAAATAAGATAAATTAGTCATTAACTGAACGAAACAACAATTGAGTTTAAAATTTTTTAAACACAAAACGTAAAAATACATATAAATGAAAACATGATAAAACGAGACAAACTAAACCTGTGCAAATATAATGGTCGATCCCCGATACATAATTAGTTGGGATAGTGGAGATGGTAAAAGTGAAACATTGGTTGTTAACATTGTTGATTTTCGCCCATTCATATGCCACGCAACCGGCTAGTTCGGCGCATTTGGATTGACAGCCTAACTGCGAAGTGATCGCCGATTGAAGGGTGCCGCCACTCATTTGTTTGTCGGTGTAGAGTGTCCAGGTGCAACCTTTTTGTTTGGTATGTTGTGGTCTTTGTTTCAAAGTTTGTGGTGAGTTGTAGTTTTGTATTTTAGAAGTTTTATTTCATGATATTTGTTTTATGTTTCGTATTTTAATTGAACAATCAATCAATCAATTGGTTTGTAAAACGCTGATTCAAATTCAAAAGCCAATTTAAAAACTTTATTCAGAGAGTAAAGTATATAATCTGGAAAACCATACTAAAGCAAATAACTAAAATCAATACTAGATAAACTAATTAACTAACAAGAATGAAAAGAATAGTATCGTCAAGAGAAGGCAAAAGTTTTTCATTCCTTGTTTATTTTAGGATACGTATTTAAAGAAATTTTGTTTTTGTTATTAGTTGTATTCAAGAAATCATATTTTAGTTAAGGTAGCATAAGATTTGCGTTTAGTTAGTAGTTGTCTTCAAGGAATCATATTTTAGTTATGGTTGCATAAAATTATCAGTTGTCCTTTGAGATTTTGTGCTTTAACTTTTTTTTATTTTTTTTAATATTTGAAGTTTTTGGAAAAATAAATTATTTTAAAAATAATCTTTCATACCTGAAATGGGTGTGGTACTTTGAGCAGCTGAAAAACAATAAAAATTAAGTTACTATAAAACCACAACATTTGAAAATGACAAATTTGTTGTAAAGTGAACGATTTAAAACCTGCAAAAACATCGGATAAATAAATAAGATAAATTAGTCATTAACTGAACGAAACAACAATTGAGTTTAAAATTTTTTAAACACAAAACGTAAAAATACATATAAATGAAAACATGATAAAACGAGACAAACTAAACCTGTGCAAATATAATGGTCGATCCCCGATACATAATTAGTTGGGATAGTGGAGATGGTAAAAGTGAAACATTGGTTGTTAACATTGTTGATTTTCGCCCATTCATATGCCACGCAACCGGCTAGTTCGGCGCATTTGGATTGACAGCCTAACTGCGAAGTGATCGCCGATTGAAGGGTGCCGCCACTCATTTGTTTGTCGGTGTAGAGTGTCCAGGTGCAACCTTTTTGTTTGGTATGTTGTGGTCTTTGTTTCAAAGTTTGTGGTGAGTTGTAGTTTTGTATTTTAGAAGTTTTATTTCATGATATTTGTTTAATGTTTCGTATTTTAATTGAACAATCAATCAATCAATTGGTTTGTAAAACGCTGATTCAAATTCAAAAGCCAATTTAAAAACTTTATTCAGAGAGTAAAGTATATAATCTGGAAAACCATACTAAAGCAAGTAACTAAAATCAATACTAGATAAACTAATTAACTAACAAGAATGAGAAGAATAGTATCGTCAAGAGAAGGCAAAAGTTTTTCATTCCTTGTTTATTTTAGGATACGTATTTAAGGAAGTTTTGTTTTTTTCAAGGAATCATATTTTAGTTATGGTTGCATAAGATTTGCATTTGTGCTTTGAGATTTTGTGCTATAACTTATTTTATTTTAATATTTAAGGCTTGAGAAAAATAATTTATTTTAAAAATAATTTATCATACCTGGAAAGGGTGTGGTACTTTGAGCCCCTAAAAAACCATAAAAAATAAGTTAATATAAAACAACTACGTTTGAAAATGAAAAATTTGTTGTAAAATGAACGATTAAAAACATGCAAAAGCATCAGTTAGGTAAATTAGTCATCAACTTAACGAGACATCAATTGAGTTTAAAATTTTATAAACACAAAACTTAAAACCACATAAAAATACATGATCAAACGAGACGAACTAAACCTGTGCAAATATAATGGTCGATCCCCGGTACATAATTAGTTGGGATAGTGGAGATGGTAAAAGTGAAACATTGGTTGTTAACATTGTTGATTTTCGCCCATTCATATGCCACGCAACCGGCTAGTTCGGCGCATTTGGATTGACAGCCTAACTGCGAAGTGATCGCCGATTGAAGGGTGCCGCCACTCATTTGTTTGTCGGTGTAGAGTGTCCAAGTGCAACCTTTTTATTTGGTATGTTGTGGTCTTTGTTTCAAAGGTTGTGGTGAGTTGTAGTTTTGTACTTTAGAATTTTGTATTTTGTATTAATATTTTTCTGATAAAACGCTCATTCAATTTCAAAAGCCAATTTAAAAACTTTATTCAGAATGTAAAGTGTATAATCTGGAGTAACTAAAATCAATACTGATAAAGTAATGAATTAACAAGAATGAGAAGAGTAGTATCGTCAAGAGAAGTCAAAAGTTTTTTATTCCTTGTTTATTTTAGGATACGTATTTAAGGAAGTTTTGTTTTTTTCAAGGAATCATATTTTAGTTATGGTTGCATAGGATTTGCTTTTGTGCCTTGAGATGTTGTGTTTTTACTTTTTTTATTTATTATTTAAAGTCTTGGTTCTATTTAAATTTAATGATCTCAATAAAAAAATGAGTAAATTTTTTTTTTGAAAAACAGTAACACTTAACTTACAAAAGATTTCATATTTAACTGCATTCATCTTATTGCGATGTAATTTTTTGCAAAAAATATAAAAATAAATTTATAAAACTAACAACGACAATCAAAGTAGTAATGATAATAATAATAATCATAATAATAATAATAATCGCTCCCACCCAACTGAGTTACAAACGGACCAAGTAATTCCGGTTTTTCCAGACTGAGTAGTAGGATTACTATTCACTAAAAAGTAGCAGGGAGGAAGAGCCAAAGGGTCAAACACAATTCCTTTGCAAGTGGCAGTTGAGGCCAGGCAGCTGGCTTCACAGGAGTCTATAGTGTTGATACCTGGCTGCGGACTGCCTCCGTATGCTATGGTGTTTGGGGTGCGGCTACATCCTGTTATTTTTTCGGATGGTGATGTGAAATTTCGTTAATTTTTTGAATGTTGGTTGGTACGCTATTTCATTAGCCGTCGTGTATGTCGCAATTAGTTTTGGGTATGCCTAACATTTATTTATTTTAATGTGCCTTTTTAGATGAACAAATTTCATTTATTGAATTTTAACAGAAACTCAACTCAAATTGAATAAATTAAACGACAACGAAATTACATCGGTGGAAAATATGTAAATCATCGGATAACAAGATGTTTTAACATATCTATAACAACACTTCCAAGCACTTTGACAATCCCTTCATCAATGAAAGTTGACAGCACTAAAAATTGTTTAACACACTGGAAACTCACCTTGGGAATGCACGGACTTTGAAAGGCAGGCAAAGAGGACAAAAATAAAAATTCGCACCATCCTGCTAACTGGCAGCGTTCGATAAACAGACAAACGAACGGGAATCAGTCGTCGGAGAGTATTAAATTAATACTTCTTGAATGCTAGAACGCAAATGAATAATAATAATAATGTTAACAACAGTCCTAGCAATGACACCCAAAACAATTTAATAACATTTTAAGCCACTTATTGTTTCTCTTATAAAAAAAAGTATGTAAAATATATGGATAGAACAACCGCGTAACAAACAGACAAACATACAAACATAATAACAACAATAATAACATCAGCTTGTTATTACAAAGGGTGAAGTATTAAGGATAGTAAAATGTTAACGCTCCAGTGCACATAGCTCTCTACGTTAATTCCAATTAGGGGCTTTTGAATGTATGTGTGTATATGTGTATATGTGTATGTATGTGTGTATATATGTTAATGTATTTCTCTGCGTCTGTGTTCGTCTGTGTGTGTGTGTGTGTGTGTGTGTGTGTGTGTGTGTGTGTGTGTGTGATCGAACAATGCAAAGTTCGAAGTTATTATTAAAGACATTTGTTGAAATGGTTTATTCATTCATTCGCTCGTTTGTTCATTCAATTATTCATTCATTTACATGTACATTCAAACATTCATCTATCTATCCATCCATCCATCCATTCATTCGTTCGTTCATTCATACTACAAAAAAGACCCCGTAGCGTTATTTTCAGTCGCATTAGAGAGCAATAAAAATTGTTTCTTCAATTGCAATAAAAATATAACAATAATAATAATAATAATAATAATTATTATTATTATTATTATAACAACAACAATAATAATAATAAACTACACCAACAACAATAACAACAACAACAACGATAATGATAATAATAACGATAATAATAGTGATACTGCTAACAATAACCGCATGTTTTAAGTGTGTTATCAAATTTGGAATAGTAGGTTATGTGGGCTCTTTAACAAACCAGCATGACATAAACATATAAACTTGTACATAAAACGAAAATAATAATAATAAAAATGATAATAATAATAATATTAATAATAATATAATATTGATAATGGTAATAATAATATAATAATAATGATAATGGTAATAGTGATAATGATGCTTAATACCCTTCAATATGCTCGGTTTTAGTAACCTTTCTGTAGCTATTTATAGCATTTTGTGACGTTTATTATTATTATTATTATTGTTTATTATTATTGTTGTTGTTGTTATCGTTATTATTGTCGTTGTTGTTGTTGTTTTTTATTGATGTTTCTTCATAAAAATTTGATTAATTCCTATGTAGGCCCATTGAAATTGAGTAATAAAATTTGAATTTTTATTTTGAATAATAATAATAATATTAATAATACTACTACTACTAATAATAATTATACTAATATTAATAATGATAATAATAATAAATTGTGCAGGTGATGTGTGTAGAATACTTTTTCTCATGTTTTAAAGCAACAAGTTCTAGCTCACATTTCGAATATTATTTTAATAATTTTGCTTATTAATATTTCAACTAATGTTGGGTTATTCTTTACTGACTCCTATCTATATTAGAAGTGGAAAGATAACAAATCTGGTGTGAGCTGTCAATTAGGCCTACTAAAGCCGTTTTTTCAGCGAAGAAACATGTCAAAAATTTATGAAAAATTTTCATTTTTTAGGTTTTTTAAATAAAAAAGCCAAAAAACATGATTTTTTTTTTCATTTTTATTAATTTTCTTCTTGTTTTTCAAAACAAATATCCCCGTAGCGTTTATCACATCTGAAATAATGTGTGTGTGTGCGTGTGTGTGCTCGCGTGTGTCTGTCTGTGTGTGTGTGTGTGAGTTTTATAAATTGATACGTTTGTTATAGCTACTCGTTCCACTAAGTATTAGTTAGTGTTATTTCGAATGCGACGGTAGAGTATAGATACATTAGGACATAACGCTGGGTGTGGGTGTGTGTGTGTATGTGTGTCTGTGAGTGGTGTGAGTGTCTGTGTGTGTGTGTGTGTGTGTGTGTGTGTGTTTGTACGTCAGAAATCTTCAAAAGTGAATCAAATAAAACCACGCATTATAATAAAAATGAAAATAAAACTCGCTCTAGGTTAATAATTGGAGAGAGAGAGAAAAAACTTGAAAAAATATAGTCTGGTGCAAATTTTGTTACAAAGAATGACAGGAAAGTTACGAGTTGTTACAAAAGTAGTGGTCTACACCATTGATGTTTCCATTATTCAGCAGGTTACTTTTTGAAACGTAACAGCGCGAGCCAAAATTTGCCACGTTGTTAAAATCAAACCCAAGCTTGCAGTTGTCAATCTTTAGGCATACATTTCTACATTCTTCGACCGTGTTAGCCTCTGGGTGTAGGATTCCACCAATGGTATTGCTGTTTTTCATCACTGTGTTGTTTCTGCAAGCTAATTGGTTGGTTGATTGATTGGATGGATGAATGGATGGACGGATGAATGGAGGGATGAATGAATGAATGAATGGCTGGACGGATGAATGGATGGATAAATGAATGGATGAATGGACGGATGGATGGATTGTTAGTTGGTTGGTTGGTTAGTTAGGTGCGTTTTGGTTGAATTGTTGGTTGGTTGAATAATTGATATATTTGTATGTTTTAACTGTGTTTTAATGTTTTATAATGTTTTAAAAACTTATTTCCAGATGTTTTCGCACTGAATTTATAAAAAAATTTCACAAGATGCGAA
The DNA here is from genome assembly GCF_000326865.2 of Helobdella robusta. Lineage (NCBI taxonomy): Eukaryota > Metazoa > Annelida > Clitellata > Rhynchobdellida > Glossiphoniidae > Helobdella > Helobdella robusta. Next base: position 530,193 of record NW_008705358.1, on the reverse strand, counting down.
TATAAACGCCAGATACCTGGAATGTAGGAACCTAAATGGAAATAAAAAATGAACGCAAATAAAAAATTAAATTATCGATGGATGGAGGAAAAGTAAAAGTAAAAGAAAATGAATTATCGATGGATGAATAAAAAATTATAATTATAATAATATTTTTATAAATAAGTTTCTTTAAATGAATTATTATGCA
>NW_008705358.1:522503-525003 GCF_000326865.2 Helobdella robusta | reverse complement strand
ATAATGGACACATTAGAAAAAGGCTAATAATGGCTAGAAGTGACCCAAAGAAGCTAAAAATAGAATGGGAAGCTGAAAAAAGAATGGAAAGCTAAAAATAGAAAGGGGCGCTAAAAATAGATTGAGAAGCTAAAAATAGAATGGGATTGATAAAGCAGTTAAGCTAATTAAGTGCTAGAGTTTAATTCTTTCAATTTCATAAAAGGTGTAATAATTAATTACCCGTCTGTTCGAAACAAATTATGAAAAAATGATTTATAAGTAATTATATAATTATAATTAATTATAATTAATATATTTGTCATCATAAATTCTGACCTGGCTGGACCGTCGTTAATTGCACTGGAAGAATTAAATTACGAAAAATAAAATATAGCGAAAAATATCAAAATATTATTTCAAGTTACTTTAATAATATGATAATTAGTTAATATATCTAAAATAATGGATGAAAATACACATAAAACAACACCAACGACAACAAAGTTATCAGCTTCAGCAACTATGGTTATGGTTATGGCCATCCGTGCCACATTCTCCATCGGATCGAAGCTTGAAGACCATTCCCTGTTCAAGATGGATGCAAATGGATGCAGACAGTAAACTCGGTGCTACTAGTTGCCATTGACTGCACCTCCTTGAAAACTGCCTCATCGATCTTTCATAGTAACACCGTCAAAACTGCCTCGAAGTCATATGTGACGCCAGTGCTGCTCAACGAATGGCCTGCAACAACCCCTAAAATAGATAAATCTGAAGGAAGTTTGCCCAGGGCAATCAGACAGACCCTTGCCCAGCTCCGCTTTGGCCACAGCATCTTTCTCGGCAGCTACAAATCAAGAATCGACAGTTCTATATGCCACCAACAACCAGACCTTGTCCCCAATCGGTTCAGCTGCCTCAAGAACCGCACACATCTCAAAATAATAGATCTGTGGAGGAACCAGGTAAAAGTGGCTGACCAACTGACTTGGGCCTCTCCTGGACGTCTAGGAAGGGCAACAACGACAACAACAACAACAACAACAACAACTTCAGCAACTACTTTTACTACTACTCACCATCAACAGCAACAACAGCAACAGCAGCAACTCTACTAACTTGAAGTGCATACATAATGAGTAATCCCATAAGCGTTGGGATTTTCAGGAGCGTCCGTGCCTGTAAAAGTGTAACACTGATTCCCAGCTAGATTTGCTGGGATCCATTCAATGGCATTGCATGCGTTTTCATATAGGCAAAATTGCTTGCAGGAATCTAGAGTTAGTGCATCTGTCCTAACATTGCCTCCGTATTTCTGACTATTCTCGTACGGTATCCACTGACAGTCTGTGTTTTTATATTGGTGTGTACGTGTGTGTGTGTGTATGTGTGTGTGTGTGTGTGTGTCATTTACGTGTGTGTGTGTACGTGTGTGTACGTGTGTGTGTGTGGAGTGTGTGTGTGTGTGTGTGTGATGTACGTGTGTGTGTGTGCGTTTGAAAGATAGATAGATATTAAAAGACAGAGACATGGAGAGAGATAAAGATAAAAAGAGAAAGAACTTTTTCTTTCAAAGAAAAAGAAAAAGAGAGAAAGAGAGAGGAGGAGAAAGAGAGAGAGAGAGAGAGAGAGAGAGAGAGAGAGAAATGAATTAGTAAGAGAAAATATTTTTGCAGTTTGATGGTATGTAGCTAATTAATTTATTCTCTCATGTGTTCTGTGTTTTAAAAAAGTTTGACGTTTTTAAATATGAAAAATATAAAAATACTTGCTCGTGTTGTATTATATTAGATGATGGGTTGTTATTTAAACTCATCTCTTTATAATTATTAATTATGGACAAATTCAATTTTTCCATATTTTAAGTTAAAATAATTCCTCATAAAAAAAGGAACGAAGAAATTTAAAAAAAAAACACCAAACACACACAAAAATTAACTTTTGTTACAGAAAGACAAAAGCATTCCAGGTCCCGACTGCTTAACACCTGCCATGTCATCAAACAGGTAACATTTGTATGTGGAAGCGTTTGGGTCGAAGTTAATCCCGCGACAACCGCTGCTTGTTTCACAACGGTTTTTGCATAAAGAAATCGAGTTTGCCGGATCACCAAGCCCGCCAAATGCTTGCGTGTCGCTCACGTCCACCCAGCTGCATGCTTTTTAAATAAAATGATGAAATATAATATGTAAACTAAACTAAAATCTTATATACGTATATTTATTGTTTATTATTTCAAGTAATTGTATGTAATAATACTTCTACTACTACTTCTTCTTCTTCTACTACTACTACTACTACTACTACTACTACTACTACTACTACTACTACTACTACTACTACTACTACTACTACTACTACTAATACTACTTCTAAAACTACTTTTACTTCTACTACTACTAAAAATAATAATATTAATGACGACGATAATGATACTAAATAATAATTATAATAATAATTATAATAATAATTATAATAATAATTATAACAATAATAATATAAAAAAAGCCAAAAATGC
>NW_008705358.1:502326-517326 GCF_000326865.2 Helobdella robusta | reverse complement strand
CTGTGCCCGAGTGTTTAGTATCAAAGAAATTTCACTTTTTATGACGATGATATCAAACTAATTTCACACGCACACACCACACACACAACACACACGCATACCAAACACACACACGCACGCACGCACACACACAAAACAATACAATACTACAAAATTCTCCTTATTACTGGACATTAATATTTGGATTGCATAATATCATCATAAATTACGAAAATAATAATTACGTTATTAAATATTAGCATAATAATAATGACAATATAACAACCACATTTAATTCAATATATCAAATCATCACACTGTGTGTGTCAACCACTGGCTTGTTTGACAATTTTCAAGGAATGAATGAATGAATGGACGAATGAAGGAAAGAACAAATTAATGAATGAATAAATGAGCAAACAATGAATGAATTAATTAATGAATAAATGGATGAACGAAAGAATGAATGAATGACTTATAAATGTTTGCCTGTCTGCCCATATTTACTTTTGGATGAATGTTTTAACACTAATAATATTAATTATTATCACAATAATACGCACTTATAAAACTTATTACAAATATATAATTATATATAAATATTTATATTCAAGAATTAATAATTAATAAGATAATAAATAGTAATAATATTGCCTCAGAAGCGCATGTAAGATGTAAAGTTAATTCAATACATATTCGTTAACAATTTGAATAAGTGTTTATATGCCAATACTTCACATTACACACATACACAAACACACGCATGGAATACATCGTCGCGTTCGACGAATTGTGTCATTGATGAGTCCTTTGATGCGAGAACAAGCCTATTCTTGATGAACATCGACGACCACAGGATCCGCAAACCCACACACCCCTGTGCTGTTACCATCCCGGGCCACCTGCTTACGCCGTCCTCTTTTTCTAACTAGAGCTGCAATGCGCGCCTCCTTGTGAGCGTGTCTTCCACTGTGAACGCTCAAGCGCAACGACACCCAAGGTTTTAGAATCCAGTCCGACCGACGCTTTTTAAAAAAAAAACACAAACACACACATACACATACACACACACACACACACACACACACACAAACGAACAAACAGACAGGCACACACACACGCGCGCGCGTTAATAATAGTTAAGTAATCAATGACAGAGTATTAATGAGGTGAAAGTCTAACAATTATCATGATATCAATAAGGATAATAGTTTTAATCATAAAGTCATTGCAGATATACACTCAATTGTTTGACCATTCACTCATTCATTCATTTATTCATTCATTCATTCATCTACCCAAGCATCCACACATTCATTCATTCAATCAATCAATCAATCAACCATTCATTCATTCATTCATTCATTCATCAACAAACATTAGAAACTCATTCATTTATGATTTTAAGAACTAAATTAGTAACTTTCACCATCATGATACTTACGCCTTTTTGACGTCAACTATCGTAGCTGTTCTTTCCAAGCCAAGAATTAAATAATAATCTTCATTCATGTTCAAAGCCTTCTAAGAGAAAAAAGATTAATTCATTTATTAATTACAGAAGTATCCTGTATATTTTTTATAACATAAATATTAATATGAATATACATCCATAAAAATTTATGTTATATATATATATATATATATATATCAATACATATATATCATATTTATATATATATATATATATGTGTGTGTATGCGCGTGTGTGCGTGCACGTGTGTGTGTGCGTGTGTGTGTTGGAAGGAGACCATATTTTATACAGCATTGTATGACTTCTACAAAATTGTTGGCATTAATCAATTTATATTAAGGTAAATTGAAAAGACAAACTTTAAATTGATTAATACCAACAATTCAGTAAAATTCACACAATACTGTATGTGTGTATATATATATATATATATAATTGTAATTATTACATAAAAAATATTTATTGAATAATACAACTTTGCTGAGTTATTGAAATAAAAAAAATGACTCAAACATTCTTAAGATTCTCTTCTAGTTTAGAGAAACTATCTCAGACAAAAAAAAATTGTCAAACATATATGCATCCGTGTGTGTGTGTTTGTGTGTGTGTGCGTGTGTACTAGTGTGTTTGTGTGTGAAAAAAACTTCCCTTATTATCTATTACACAACCATTTTATTTTATCAGTTAGCAGTTAGCATAATTACCATATGACAAAATATATTATACACATACACACACACACACACACACACATACACACGCATACATACACACACATACATATATACATATACACACGCATACATACGATATATACAATACATACATAAAACTGAACCATCATTTGTTAAATACAATTAATAATTACTATTGTAATATTAGTATATTTAATTAATACTCTGTTCAAAACCTCACAAATGCATGCCTAGTTGCAATGTAATTGTATAAAAAGATTTTCTTTATTATTAATAGCACAGTTAAAAAGAAAGCAATTATAATTTCTTATTAAAGTTTATTTAAAATTAGCACAAAACAAACACAACATAAAAATTATATAATTATTTAAAATTTCTAATTTAATATTTTATAAATTCAGCCCGGGGCTATGATTTCGTCTTTCTAACATTACATTTCCTGATTTATTGATTAAAAACGTTCCAGACAAAGAACAAGGCAATGAACAAAAATTAAAAAAAAATAAAAAAGAACTGGTTTCTGGTACCCATATTAATTTTATATTATAATTTATATTATTTTAAATTTAATAAATGTCATTTATTAATGTTGAACTCTATAATAATTTTAAAATCTAAACAATCAATTTCATTTCAATATTATTACATTTTAAATGATTATCATTACGGAATTTATTTTATAATATATGAAAATAATAATGAATCTCTGGGTAGTATATTTTTAAAAATTAACAAAACAAATAACAAAATTTTTACTTGGGGTATGTTGAACTTTGTGGCCGCTAAAACTGACTTTAAATTCGACAAAAATGTGATTTTTAATTAAATTTCGCTCACTAACCTTTTCTTTATTTCACTAATTCCTAAGACAACCAAACCTAAATAGAAAAATCTACTTAATGGCTGCCAGGACACTGTAGAGATGTGCTGATAAATTTCGATAATTAAAATTCGATAATTATAATTATGCTCGTACTGCTATTGCAAAACTTACATGAAATATTCATAATAACTTACAATTTAACATGTCTCACCGTGTGTTAGATACTTTATAAAAACTTCATTTAGATTGCTCTTTATCAACAAAAATTATCTACTTATGCTTACAAACCTACGCATTTGTTGACGTAGGTAATATAGTAGCATACTTGTTTGATAAGTGTAAAATGATATCTAATTATGGATAGAAATATCCATGTATCTAACCTTATTGTATATCTATGTGCATATGTTTTATATGTCTTGATACGTTTATCAAGAGCCATTTACGTTAAACATTATTATTTGATGAATGTTATAAACGATTGTGTCTCATGAGAGCCATCATCGTCTAGTAGGCCAAACTAAGAAATTCGAATGAAATGATTTAGAATGTGACAAAGCAGTCTTATGCATTTGCGATAGAGTCGGATAGTAGTAGAGAAAAAGAGGAGAAAATGGGACGCTAGGAGAGACATACATAAACCGCAGACCACTTCAATATCCGCATACATTTTATATTGGATCTACATAAAGACATAACAAAATGTAAGGCTATGAAACAATCAATTGCACTTTAAAAGTATAAGGAACACATTATAAGAGGCCTATAGAGTTTTAATCAAGAAACATGATTAAGCAGGCTATCTAAGAACTGATTTGATAGTAGCCTACGGTCATTTAGATAAGGGGTGTTTGAATTAATTTCCAACTTTTTATAAAATGGAAGCTAAATATTGCTTGAAATTTTTATTTAGCACAAAGAACATTAACAGAAAAAATAACAAAATAAACGAACATTTATTAAGAATAAAAAATGCGTGTAATTGAATGTATGTAGCATTACCAATCACATATGCGCCAGTTTACAATGAAACAATTAAATAAATAACAAACTGTTACAAAATTATCGCCATCCATAATTAATCAAATTAAATCTTATTCAATTATTCTCTTAATTATGTAAGTGATTTTCTCATAAGATGCAGTCCTTAATGATAACAATTTATAATTCGTCGTGAGGTCGGAAATGATTGAGATTGATGTTGTAAGTTTTCTCGACTGCCTGGTAAAACTTCTCCTTATCATCGGAATAAAGATGAGCCGACTGAATTTGAATAATCTCGTCTCTTTGTACTTCGTAAGTGGTGCCCTTCATGACATCTTCGTAGAAATCTACCGTAGCTTTGATCGCGTCATCAAATGGCGTTGGATTCCAAGAAAGGTATTTCACAGCTTTGCTTGAGTCCAGTGTCCCGGCTCTGACAGTTGGGTATAGGTACATTGTAGCGCTATCATCATCGTTGATGAATTTTTGTTTCTTGATTCCTAGATGTTTCTCGATTGTTCTTAGGAAGAATTCAGTCGTAATGTTCTCATGCCAGGCCAAATTGTAAACCTGATCTAAAACCTCCTCGCTCCTTTTGGCCGAAGTTAGCTGTTCGAGAACATTCGCTACGTCTTCAACGTAAACGAAACTGTTTTGAACGTTTTTCAAAAATCTTGGAATGGTGACAGGTTTTTCGGGAAGAAGTTGTGCGAGTTTGATCCAGAGGTGGTAGATCCAGATCCTGAATGTCGTATCTTTTGGTCCCACAACGTCCGGTAACCTGAGAATAACATACGGGATTCCGTGATCCTTACGTTTCGACATCAATTCCTCTTCAGCCAAAAACTTTTCTGTTTAAAATTCAGTGAATATATTTTACAATTTATGAAAATATTAATTTTTACTTGAATGTAAATATTCATAAATTTTATATTCAACGGAAATCTAAAAAAATTTTAGTAAGTTTCGTGTACTAACTATTTGCATACTGGTGATGTTCACTGAGTCTCTCCCTCCTGTCTTTATCGAATGGTCTGATAGCGGATTCCTCTTTGATTGGCTCGCTATCTGGAGTGTCACATACGTCGTAAATTGAATCCGTACTTATGTAGACGTAAAGTTTAGCCTGATGTTTCAACAACTTTAGAGCTTCTTTTATTTCATGATCGCTGTAGGCACTGAAGTCAACCACAGCGTCAAATTTATCTGTTTTGGTTGTAAACATTTGAACATTAAACTTTCGGATAAAAATTTTATCTAAGGCTAATATCTAAGGTGGTATATTCTCAATAGTTTACTTATATTTTTGAAATAAACTGAAATTCGTATTCAAAATACCAAACAAATTTCATACCAAAGTCTTTATTCTTGAGAAAATCAACAAATTCTGGACAGTTTTCAGAGAGATATTTCTTCCTGTCACAAAGGATCACCTTGACGAAAGGTTTAATCTTAGTCTTTGAATCCCAATACCAATTTCCCCTAATTACGATTGTGACGTTGTCGTGGCGTGCTAAAAATTTATCGACGGTTTTGGCTCCCAGAAATCCGTTTCCGCCAAAGACTAGAATGTTCCTGAAACAGGTCAAAGCAATAGGATGATATAGTATGCTTACGGTACTGTGTTAAGTTAACATGTGTTTTCAAACATTTGTTACTTTGCTGTAAATTATTAAACTTAAAAAAGTTGTAATTGCAATATAAGCATTTAAATCCGCTTGAACAAAAAGGGTGCTTAATACCACACACATATACACATTCACACAACCACACACACACAGACATACGCACATACACACAGCATGTGTAATGACGTGGCATATATGCATGTAGGAAGATGCCTGCGTGGAAAAGTGTTTTAACAACTTTGATCAAAGTTCTGCCGTTTATTTAACAATCCTACTGTGAAACTTTAATTAATAAATTAATTATAAATTATTGTTAATTTGTAAAATATTAAATGACTTTTTTTACGTTCTTTTTCATTGAAAGCATTTTTTAAAGATAAAAAAAGTAACTTTCTTACCTTCCTTCGCATTCAACTTCAAAGACTGCATACAGCAGAAACATAAAAATTAAAACTTTCATTTTCTCGATTGGATTGAATCAATGCAAACAATGAGAGAATAACAAAACCGGGGTAGCCCCAAAGATTTGGAAAAACTCTCTAACGATCCAACAACCGAATAAGGAGTTTGGAAAATTAGGGAATGATATTTAGAGTTTTACCGATTCTTATATACTGTTATCTCGTAGGCTGTTGCATATGAGGGAGGAGTCTGTGTGAGAAGATTCCAAGCTAGCAAGTTAAATTCATCTCTTTACGTAAGGATGTATGTATGTGTAACTCTAAAACAATATATATATAATGTGGTCTATAAAAACTGTATGTGGAATATTATGTTTGTATATATATATATACGGCAATTAAATGGAAACGTTTCGAATTTTCTGCAGCCAGACTACGTATATGTATGTATGTGTAAAGTGTGTGTGTGTATACATTTATATATATGTATACATATATATTTATTTATATATACGTACATATATACGTAGTTAGTATTTCCAAGTTTGGTGGCAAAACACGTCACTTTGAAAGTCAGACCACGTCATTATCTGCATAAATTATCTCGAACTTTCCTTTAAGAATCTTTATGCGAGCAGTGCTGCCAACGTGGCTGAATACAAATTTCTAATTGCAAAATGTCTCTATTTATTTAGTTTCTCTCAAAAATAACTAAACTATTTTAACTAATTTTAAGGTAATTTTATTATTAGTTTCTCAAAGAACTGCTTTGATGTGAATTGAATAAAAAAAATAAATGGTAATTCAGAACATCTTTTCATCTATTTAATGAGACACATCAAATAAATGTGGCCAATTAACTCTTACATTATTTATATTTTTTTCAATATCATTTCAAATGGTTTATCAAACTGCGCTCACTTTCTGCAAAATGGCAAAAATCTGTAAATAAACTTATCGACTTTGTAAATTAGAATTCAAAATTCACATCGAGAAACCACAAAATGACCTTATAACTGTAATTAAATATAAAAATACAAAGTATAATATAAGGTATACAGTGTAACGTTATGTCATATTTCAAAAAGGCAAGCTGTACAAATCCTACAGCCTCCATGACTGCATTTCACGCTGTACTGAAATCCAACACGACCAACATCATTTCAAACACTAATTTAGTAAAAAATAACTGTTCCTTTTTTGATAACTTAATTTTAATCGCAGAAATTATTCTTTAATCGTATTCATTAAAAAAATTCTTGACGCGCTCATTATTTACCAAAGTTAATTTTTTTAAAACTTTATTGTCTTGTAAATGCAGTATATTATTGTATTGTAAACATCTTTGTTAAAGTTTTAATGGAATCATGAGTTAAAAAAAAGAGTTGGTCTAACAAAATCGGTAAAGAAGGTTGTTGTAAAAATGTTGTAAAAATTTATTTTGCTTTGGCCATAGACTCAAACAAAACTTTGTTTATTCTATATATACGGTTCGCGGTAACGACTTAAGTTCGCTTTTCACCGCTAACTCTCCGTACTCTCCGAACTTTCAGATGTAAGTTTGATTAAAATATCTCTAAAATTTAATTTCTGAATATTTCATTTTAAAAATAATTGAATTGTTTGTTAATTTGCTTTACCTGTTTGACTCACTTTTACTTTTTGATAACTTTTTGGATTCTTCTGACGCTAGCTACGCTTTCCCCATTACTAATTAACATTCAGTTTATTAGTTTTTGGTTTCCGTTTGTTATTATTTGGTGGCTACTATTATGTTTTTTCGTACGAAAACAAAAATCTTTCATTTTTCATTGAAAAGCTAAATTTTTAATCAAAACACTAATTTTGAAGATTCTAGCATTCTACTATTCGACAAAATGAGCGATGAGGAGTGTTCGTCACTGGAGGATTTTACTTCAGAATCAAAGAGAGCAGTCAACAGATTGAAGTCCCCAGCAGTGACCAATCAATCCAGACCCAAGAGGACTATATCTCTTGGAAAACCTTCAGCTGCACAATTATTAGGAAGAGCTGGATCAAGAATAACTGAAATTTCTGCTAACAAAAAAGTTGAAAAATCAACCAATGTGATTAAAAGTAAATCGAATTCTAGCATAGAATCAGCCAGCAGCACTATTGTCAGCAGCCTTCCAAAGTCGAGTGGGTCTAAACTTTCTCTACTGAGCACAACTTCTAGTGATGCCAGCGGTGGCAAGAAAGGTTTGATTAAAATTAATTATTTTTTATTTATAATATTTTTTTTACAGTTTTTTAATAATTTTAAACATTCGATATACATTCATTTTTTAGGTAGCCCAGGATTAGCAAAATGGTCAGATAAATGGTTGATTCCTTTCGAACATGGTTAGTTTTAAATTCCATTTGATCTGTATTAGATTTTAATTTAATTTATAAACATTTCATAAAACATTAATTAAAAATGTTGATTTAAAAAATTAATTAATTTCAAAAAAGGATGGCGCAGAGAAATAGTTTATAGAAACACGCAGACGAAGGGTACGAAGCAATGCGACATCTACTACTATGCACCTGATAATTTCAAACTCGTTAGTTTCTCTATTCTAACTTTTAAATTGAGAATTCTCATTTTTTAGTTAACTTTTATTTAATTTTTCAATTGTTTTCAGTTTTATATTTAGTTAATAATTAATTTATTACTTTTTAATATTTTAATAATAAAAAAATGTTTTTTTCCCTCCAACTATGCAGAGATCAGTGCCGATGATTGTCGAATACAGTAAGTTTGTTTATAAGTTATTTAATTGCTAATTAGATTAATTAAAATCATTCCTAATTATAATATTATAAATATAATATAATTCATTCATTATTATTAACAAATAAATTATTTTATTTCCTAAAAAATAGTAAATAGAACTGGATGTAACTTGACGAGCGACTGCTTTTCATTCTCGAAGCAGCAGGTATACAAGGAGCCATTTGAAATTGTTAGGAACGCTGGCCAATGTTTCAGGTTCGGATGGATTAATTATTTTAAGATTCATAATTTCTTCAAGTTTTGTATAATTATTATTTATTTATTATTTAGTTGTGATATACAACAATGATATTAAATATTTTATAATAATTATCGGTTCTATGGCTAATTATTTTTTGTTAATTCTATTAGTAGTTTTTCAACTCTATTATCATTTATTATCCCTAGATTAATGCCAATAAATTTTTCCCATAATTATTTATAATTTGTAATAATTAATTATAACAAAAATAATTTATTATCATTTCAGAACGTCCGCAAGTACAACTAGCACGTCTTCTAGCTCCACAAGCATAGGAGCGAGCAAAGGCAAAAAAGAAAATCCGGAAAAGAAAATCGAAGATGGTATTAATAATAATAAGAGAAAACGAAAAAACGACGACAACACAGTTGATGTGAGTAACAAGAAAATAAACAGGAAAAACTCTTTGGCCCCAAAGATTAAAAGTGAAACAGATAATAACGACGGTGATGGTGCTGCTGATAACACAGCCAGTAGCCAAACATCACCAAATGTAGAAAAAACTTCATCTGAGAAAGATAATAATGCCACCCAACAAACAAAATCACCAGATGTCTCACGGTGTGGAAATAATTTGGGAGTGTTTATGAGAATTGAAAGTTGTCAAGAAAAGAGCGAAAATGTTGACAATGACAATAGCACAATGGTCTTAGATCAAACTCTTACAAACGTGAGGCAAACGGATGTTGCTGGCGATAACCAACGTCACTCAGCTCCCAGAAATAATGGTGAAGAAACCTTTCTTTCGTCCAGGAAGAAAAGAAACGTACCAGAGACTTTCAGTCCTGTAAACGATGAGCCTCCCTGCAAAAGAAAAAAGTTAGACGACGGAATCGAAAATGATGATAAAATTGATAACTCGGAGCCAGATTGTACTGAAAGTACGAACACTATTGTGAATAACGATGACGCCAACAACAGTTTCGACAACAATGACGTCAGCATAGGCACCACTGGTAACGATGACAAAGATAACATCAACAGCGAGGAAAGCCAGTCAGAAACCAGCTTCCTAACCAGCAACACCAATGAATCAACGACAGAAATTAAGAAAAACCCAAGAGGAAGACCCAGACGCATCGTCGATCCCAACGCCGTTCCTGTTAATGTGAAGAAGAATCCTGTTGGCAGGCCTAGACTGAAGTCGAAGGATGAAAACTCTGATGGAGTTACTACAACTCCGACTACTTCAGGTTCCGCTAGGACTTGTGAATCAACTTCTATCATGGTGACGAGGAGAAGGATTTCTAGGATGAAGAAGGATGACGATGGCGTTCATGTGATTCCAGTTAAAAGTATCATTGAGGTGGAAGTAACGTCATCACCTCTGTCCTCATCAACACCAATGAAAACGACGTCGAGGTTCCTCAATACTCCTGATAGGCCAGTTAACAATTGCAACGAAACGGCAAATGATGCATCTAAAAACACCACCTCAGTTAAGATCGAAACATCGACTGCCAGCCAGCCAACATCATCTGTAGTAACAATAACACAGAGTAATGAAATGATGTTGTTATCACCAGCATCATCGTCAGCTGCAATGACCTCACCGTCATCAACGCTAATGACGTCACCGTCAACAGAAACGTCGTCATCAACATCTACATCTCGTAAAATTTCATGTGGCAAGAAGATAGACAGCAAGATATTTGCGGTTAGAAATGCTGCCAATCTTGCGCTGAGGGCTTACATGCTTAATGCACAAAGAATTGCACAAGAAAGTTTTGACGTCGGCGACGATCTCAATGATGAGAGCTTCGAAGCTGATGCCAGCGCTGACAGTTGTTTACAAACTAAGAATGATAATGAAAAAAGTGCTGATCACTCGGCTAATGATGATGAGGCCAGTGTTGGTGGAGAGGATGATTTGAGTGGAAAGTTAGGAACAGATGGAAGTTTAAAGAGAGAGCCTGATGATGATGATGATGATGATGGTGACAGCGCCAAACAACATTCAACAGTTCAAAATGATGATATTGTTACCGACACTCCCAGTAAAATTTCTACCACTAGCATCACTGAAACTACTACTACTGCTGCTGCTACTAAAAATACTAACTCAGTAGTTGAGAGACAAGCAGATTATAGTTGCAGAAAAGATGTAGAATCATCACTCTTGCCAACAGTTCTATCAGAAGTCTCCAGATTTGTAAGCGACGCAAAAACAGCTACTGCAGCCGCTTCAGCTACTACTGTTGCTGCGCCTTCCATTGCTGCCGCTAGTGCTGCAGCTTCTATTGCTGCTACTACTGCTCCTGCTACACAAAAAGTTGCTAGGCAGTTGCAGTTTAAAAAAGTAGACCAACCATTTGATAGAGTTAGAGGGCCTGTGGATTCTCATGCGTAAGTATCTGACTAAGATAGGTGTCTATGTGTAAAAGACGTGTGTGTGTGTGTGTGTGGTGTGTGTATGTGGTGTGTGTGTAAAAGATGTGTATATGTGAGTGTGTGTGTAAGAGAAATTACATTATTACTGCAAGCTTACAAGTTTTATTACGAATAAATTACATCTCACTGTAACGTTACATTACTATGATTTTCGTTGTTATCATCCTCGTCTGTGCAAAGTTTGAGGAATATAGTATGCGGACCGAATTGCGCCGGTAGATCGATACCTCCATCTGTCAGATGTGACTTTTGCATGAATCTCTATCACCACGAGTGTCTTGGCCTGAGTTTCAACAATGTCAGATGTTCCATGATCTGTTGGGTTAGTTTTTTCTTTCTTTCTTTTCTCGTTTGTCATTTGTTGAATGTTCTTTGTTGTTTGATTGTCTGTTAAAATTTTAATAATTTTAAAAGTTTGATGCCTTATGGAGTATTAATTTTTTGCTCTCTTTATGGTTGATTGGTCGGTTTTCACTAATGTTAAAAGATTGCTTGCTTTTTAATGTTGATCATGTTATTGGTTGATATCTTATATGTAGTGGCAAAAGCATTGAAATCCTAACTAATTCAACACAATATACAGGGTTGTATCAATTCATTAATAACGCAGGGCTGCCAGTCATACAATCGCGAGAACGAGGGCGTCGAATACCCCATGGTTCGTTCTGTAGACTTTGCAGTACCACATACGACAGCCACGGTGGCAGATGTTGTCGATGCTAGCAACAACAAAGACTACAACAACAACAGAGGTTTCATTAGACATCATCTACAGCTGCAGCGGAACGCGAGAAATACAAACAACAACAACATCGGCACATCACCTGACATGTTTGAAGGTATGGAAACTGGTGCTGGCAAAGACGACGGTTGTGACAAAGTGGAAACTCAAGTACTCGTTATCAACTCCGCAATCACGAAAACTCTCGACATTAAGAAAGAATTCCTACTGAAAGTTGCAAACCAAACGATAAAGGTCAGGCCCGAGGATGTATATGTTTCTAACACCGGGGTAAATATCCAGTTGTATAACAGCCCTCTCCCTTCAGAGTACATTGCCGGTCTTAATAACCCACTAAAATTTTCAGTTGCGACAGTGGAGAACGTTCAAGTTCTTAATGTTTCCCTCTTAAATGGACCTGTTTGATGTTTTTCTTTTTGGATCATTCGTTTTGATAGATTACAAACCTGTTAGCATTAATTTGAAGTGTGTGTGTTTGTGTATGAGTGTATATATGTGCGTATGTATGTGTATATAGATGAGTGAGGTACGATTTTTTTTTACTGTCTTGATTGTGTTAATAATGTATAGTTAATCTTATAATTATAGATATTTTCTTACTAAATTTATTTATGTTATGAACGTCTACATTGTTATGACTGAAATAAAATGTGAAATAAATGTGGTTCTTTTTATCACACTCACACACACACACACACACAGATATATATAATATATATATATTAAGATATATCCTTCTGACTCTTTCTTTTATATCCCCCAAAGCCAATTTCTTTCACGTTACGTACATATTGGCTTATTTGTGCGTCAAGTTTTTCTTTTCGTTTTCCATTAAAAATTCAGCATAAATTATTTTTTAGTTTAATAAAGTTACTGCTTAGGCTTAATAACGTTCTTGTTTTCTGAATAAAGTTGAATTTCTTTGTGTCTCGTTCATCTTAGCTGTAATCCAAGGTGCAGACATGATTTTTTCAAGTTAGAAATTTTGTTTTTTAGAATTTGTTTTAAACACAAAAAAGACAGAGGACACATTATTTTGCCTTTTATTTCTATATCCCATTTTTAAATTGTTAGTTTTCAAATGTTTTCCTGATTTAAATAGGCATATATAAATAACTGAATAAACGAGTAAATAACAGCAAATTAAATGAATGAATGATTTGTGTTGTTTAATAAAAAAGTGAATAAATTATGATAATGTTCTGTCAGTAGATCTGATGTTAGCGTCACTGTCATCTGGGACTTCGTAAACTTGAGTGCAGGCTATGAGAAAATATAAAATATATGTGTATTATAAATATAGTATATAAATATATATGTTTATATATAAACATTGTATGCTTATGTATATAGAATTTATTTATAATAAACTTTTTAGTAGTATTATTACTATTGCTTGTTTATTTATTAATTATATCATTAATATTAAATTAACCTGTGAACTCATCAGGGAACTGTTTAGTTAATCTCTTTTTTAACTGTCTTAAATACATTAACATAAAAATTTATCATTATTTATAATAAATATGGTATTTATTTAAAATTCAAGTATAAAAAATATTTGTAAATTACATGAATACAATCAGGACACATTGTGTAATATAAATTTTAAATATATTGTATGATTAAATTGTAGGTGGCCTATTGGGTTATTAGCTGACCTTATCCTTTTAAATATCTGTTCCAGATCTTTCTTAGATGCATTCATTAAGTTGATGTGCTTTCTGAACTGAGCCTCGATGTCTTGGTACCTCGTTGACGAAAGGCTATTAAAATTTGACAACATTTCGTTCGTCTTTTCAAATCTAGTCAACCTGAAGAATAATTATTAATTATTTGTTGTGTAGATTTAATAAAATTGAGTCGCTTGCTTACACCTTACTGGCTTACAAAAACTACTTTCCTAACTGACTAATAGTCTAATAAAGTTTGTATGCCACAGTAAATGCCTATGTAGGCAGGAAATGCCACTATTGTTTTTTCATAAAAAAAATTAAATAAAATTATTGTTAATAAGTACAAGGAGGGTACAGTACAGCACAAGTACACCAGAAAAATAAAAAAATTTGAAATCCAAATCAAATTTGAGAAATAATTCAAACATTTGTTTTTGCAGATCAGTCATGTTTGAAATTTCGACATCATTCATTTGGTCATTAATTACTTTTACAACTGCATCGGAAACTCCGTCCGCCCCCATTCTAACGATTTGCTAGTTTTCGTGAAAATTAAAATAAAAAGCCTTTCATTTGATTAACTTTTAAATCAGGGGTGTGTTCGTAAATTAAGTTTCCTTTTAAAATTACGATTAACACGAAAATACATGTCTAACGAACACACAAATTTATTCTACAGACAGATCTTGCGACCAAGTAATAAAGACAAGAGAAAAGTATACATAATTAAAAAAAATTCATATATTTCAATTTATAGAAGTTTTTCTGTCTGATTTCTCTCTCTTAATGCCTGGATTTTTTAGATTTATGTCGACCTGGTGATTTTGACATCGACTTGGACCTTCTTCTCTTTGGACTTCTTGAATGAGACCTTCGAAAATTTTAAACAACATCATCATCATTATAAAATCATCATCATCACCATCATCATCATCATCAACATCATCAACACCACCGTAATTATCATCAGCTCTTTCGACAGCATCAATATAAACAATCAATTTCGTCATTCTTAATAAATTTGTTTAATTAGTTATCAATTCTGCTACTACTGCTATTACCTCTTTGGACTTCTTCTTTTGTGCTTTTTCCTGTCATCTCTCTTGGGGGAGGAGTTATCTTTCTTCAGAGATGTAGAGGACGATGATGAGTGCACTGGAGGTGAC
>NW_008705358.1:472326-499826 GCF_000326865.2 Helobdella robusta | reverse complement strand
AAGCAACTTGACAGCGTAACAACAAACAACAACAAACAACCCAACCTCACCCAAAAACTCACCGTCCACAGTACTACTACCACAGCCACCAGCCGTCGAAACGTCACCACTACTACCACTGACGTACGCCAGTAGCGATTTAGTGACAGGATCGTCATCGTCGCCGCCACTGCTGTCGTAACCGGCCAGTTTGTTCGTCTCTATGGGAACGCCATCCAGCTCGTCCAATGGGATGCCGTCTACATCATTGTCAAGGTCGTCCTGATATTCTTCCGGCTGTTTGTGTGTGTGTGTGTGCTAGTACCACCGTCGTCGTCATCGTCAAAAGAAAACAAGAAAAAAAAGAGAGTTATTCTTACTACCAAAAGAAATCAACGCGCCCCAACTGACCTTGACCTTTGGCCCCTTAGGTAGTACAAGACCGAGGAAGATGTTTTGCAGTTTGATGAGGAAGTCCCCCGTGTAGACGGCCCAATCTTCCCAGGCCCTGAAACAGGACATCACTTTTTGCTGGGTGGTTCAGTGGGTGATAATTGGGAAATAAGGATTGAAAAAGATCGACAAACGAACAAAGAACAACCAGAGCGAACTACCAACTTTAAACTGCTCAGCCTTCAGCCTGGCATCAATTTTCTCATGCGCGTCATGTATATCTTTGAAGATATCGGGCAACTTCTGCTCAAAACTGTCGGTGCAATCATCATGAATCCTCATCATCATCCTCATCATCAACATCACCATCATAACTTACTGTCGGCGAAAATATGATGCATGTGCAACGCGTGCACTGCTGTTGTGCAACAAGTCAGATATCAGGAAGAGCCTGGCTGTCTGTGATGGGTACAAATTTGAAAATAATCAATACAAGTTAGAAAAATAGGGCGCTATATAAATAAAAAGTTATTAATATTTAAATTATTATTAGCCATTAGACTAACAGCAACCACAGCCGCAACCAAAACAGCAGCAGAGCAACCTTTTTTGGTATCGGCGTCTCAAGAATAGACATGGACTCAGCAATGCAGTCCACAATTTCCTCTGCGTTCTCAGCATGGTTGAGACACCAGACCATACAATCCGCGACCTTTGACCTTTCGGGCGTGAGGTCACGCAACATGTCCTCCAGTTTATCACGCTGTCCGTCACTAAGGGTGGATTTCTTGGCGTCCTCAAGGGCTGACGATTCGGCGGTGGATATTTTGTGGCTGTCGTTACTGCTTGATTTCAACGGGATGTCTACCACTAATTCGTCCGGCATGCCTGGTTGGATAGTTGAATGGTTTGATTGGTTGGTTGGTTGGTTGATTGGTTCAATAGTTTGATTGGTTGGTTCACACGTGACTGAATAGACAAGTGATAAATAGTAAAAACCTCCTCTGACAAAATCAACAGACAGACAAACAAACAAACAAAAACACAAACAAACAAACGAACATAAACAAACATACACAAAAAAACAAACAAACCCTGCGTAAATGGATTCATCTTTGGTGGTCTCCAGACAGAGCCACCTTCAAACATGTAAAAATCATCTGACCTCCACGAGTATGGCGAGTCACCCTGTATTTGTTTGTGTGCGTGTGTGTGTGTGTGTGTGTGGATAAATCAACGAACGATCATCGTCATCATTACAATCACTCCTATCATCATCATTACTATCACTCCTATCATCATCGTCGTCGTCACCATTACAACAACTGACACCACTAAAAGAGTGTTGAAACAATTGAGAGTACGAACCTGCAATATTGAAAACAACTTCCATCTATAATATATATGCGCAGGGCTTTGGTTTTCAAATAAGAACCTACAATCAATCAATAAACCAATCAATTAATTAATTAATTAATCAATCAATTAATTAATCAATTAATCAGCCAGCCAGCCAACTAGCAAGATGGGCAGCTAGCTAATCAACCAAATCATTCATTGACTCAATCAATCAATGACTCAATCAATCAACGACACAATCAATCAATCACTCAACCATTCAATTACTCACTCAAACAATCGATCAATCACTCAAACAATCAGTTACTCCATTAACAAAGCAACCTAAACATAGGATTCTGGATCTCCCTATTCATGATCATGGCCTCAAACATAGGCCCCTCGCGAACGACAAACTCGACCATCCGATGAATTATGCACAACAACATCCTGTTAATAATTCAACAATGAATGAATGAATGGATGAATTAATGAATGAATGAATGAAAGTAGGAATGCGTGAATGATCAAATAGACAAATGAATGAACGAATGAAAAAATGAATAAAGGTTACTTTTCGGTCGGGATGACAACTTTAACAACAAAATTTGCCAAACTCTGAAAAGAAGAGGCAACAAAAAATATACAAAAAATATTCAGAATTCGCAAGAAATTATTAATAAAACTATTAATAATATAAATATTAATACCATAATTAACGATAATAGCCACCAAAATAACAGAAATACAAGCATGCAGATGAATGAAACATCGAAAAGACCTTTTCATCATCGACAGAGTTCTCACTGCTATTATTACCACTATTATTTTGTCGTTTTTTGATTGGCTGAGCATTGAAGGGCTGGCCAGATGGTGGAGGGGGCAGAGTGAGTTCGGAGAGAGCGGGGGGTATGTAAACGGGGTGTGGTGGTATAGGGACTGACTTACCCCAACCAAGTTTCATTTCAAATTCTTGTATCTCCTTACCTGTTGCGTGTGTGTGTATGTGTAATTGTGTATATTTGATGTTTTGCAAATCATTATTATAAACAGACTTTAAGAAAAACTTTCTGTACCAAAATCTGACCAATCAGGGATCACTCAACATCGAAACCAACCAACCACAGACTATGAAAATTACGAACCAACGAATCACAATACAGAAAACGACAAATTATAAACCAACCAACCACAAACCAGAATTATTCTAAACGAACTGCCCAATCACAAACGGGTAGCATTAAAAACCAGCCAATCATAGCGCAGACCTTGTAAATTATTATAGGCCCTCTCTGCATCCTTCCTATTCATGTAGGCTACAAAACCGCAATTTCTCCCTCTAGCCTTCTCCTCATCTGTCCTTGGCCACATGACCTTGACACTCGCAAGGGGTCCGTATTTGCCGAAGATGTCACATATTTGCATCTCCGTCATCTGATAATTACGATGATAATGATAATAATATTTATATCAAGGAAATGACAACGATAGGCACGACGATATGAACACTAATGACGACGATGATGAAGATAATGATGACGACGACAATGATGGAGGTGATGAAGATAATGATGATGACGATGATGGTGATGAAGATAATGATGATGACAACGACGATGATGAAGATAATAATGATGATGATGATGGTGATGATGATAGTGATGATACAAATAAAAACACCTTAGGATTAAGATTGCCGAGATATAGATTAGTCGTTTGAGTGTCGTTATCATAAGTGAAGCTGCCTAACTT
Organism: Helobdella robusta; assembly: GCF_000326865.2. Lineage (NCBI taxonomy): Eukaryota > Metazoa > Annelida > Clitellata > Rhynchobdellida > Glossiphoniidae > Helobdella > Helobdella robusta. The sequence continues at coordinate 496,364 of NW_008705358.1, read as the reverse complement.
CATTTCGTCGGCTGCGGTGGGGCAATAATTGTGGAAAAATATATATAAATTATAATTTAAGTCCGGTTTTAATCTTCACAAAAAACCATAAAATTGTTGCAATGGAATGAAAATTTGAAGTTAGATTATTGACAAGGACATAAAGATCGAGATGCAGATCGAGGAACCTGTGGGCATGATTCCCATACTTATCCCAGCTGCGATCGGCTCATCATCCTGAAGGAATATATCCTTGCCAAGGATGCTCCCACCGCCGCTCCCACCACTTATTCCCAACGTGGGATCGGACGGGATAAGTCCAAGATCCTGTCTGACTTTTCTACGCTCCTGTCTTTCTTCTTGAATCCTGTGTAATGTGAGTGTGTCAATGTGTGTGTGTGTACGCATGTGTGTGTGTGTTTGGTTAATCGATTAAACGATTGACTAACACTTTCAACTCCTCTTTAAACAACTCTAAATTGGTTTTTTTCTTCTCTGGAGCAGTTATCGTTTTCTTCTTTAAAGGTGGCTGAATAAAAAAAAAGTTATATCTGCATAGATAGAATTAAATTAAATACGTGAAAAATTATAATAACAACAAAATAAAATTTACATAAAAGTGCTTTATATAAATAGCCTAACCGGTTTTTCTATCTTTTCTTCTTTCACTTTCATAGCTGTTAGTACATCTTTCTTCTCTATCAGCTTGCTTGTCGGTTTGTATAGTTTAGTTATGCTGGGTTTTTCCGTGCCTGAAGGTAACAAAGTTGAAAAAATAACAATTCCATAGTAAAAAAATAATATTTAAAAAACAATTTCAATAAATTATCAACTTGATGAAATGGTTTAAGAAGTAAGATAATGATGAGGTCAGTGGGAATGGGCATAATGTTAGTAAAACTACAATGATAAAAAGTGAAAATCTAAGATATATGAGTAATGAAAGAATGAATGAATAAGTGGGTGACCTTTTTCGGGGTTGACCACACCCCCTTTGATCCAAGACCTATTTAATCCTTTTTCACCCTTCTCGAATGACTCAACAAACTCTTTATACACCTCTTCTGTTTCCTCTTGGTCTTTCTGTAAACAAATCATTTGGAGTTAGTAAAAAAATGTAAAAATCTTTTTTAAAAAGTTACATTAAATGGTTAGTTACTAGTAGAATACGCAAAATATTTGTTGTGTTGTTTGGTCCTGTTATTCAATCTTCAACTGCAATTTCAATTTGAACTTAAATACTTAATTTAATTATTAATAATTATTCAATCTTCAATTTGAACTTAAATACTTAATTTATTTATTAAATTAATTATTTATTATTAATTATTTAATTTAAATGAATAAATAAGTTTCACCTTCTTTTTCAGTTCTTCCAATTCTTTTTTTGAGACAACCTTCAAGGCATTCATGGTCCCAACATTGAAAGCTTTTAGCTTATCTTCTGTCAGGTTCTAAAAAAATGATAAATTGGATAAAAATATTTTGAGGAAAACAGCAAATTAGATTTCTTTTCAGTTTTACTTTAATAATTAATATTTGATGAGAACTGCACTAATCATGATTCAATTAAAAAATGAAGATTAATATTTCATGATTAAATATAAAATAAATCTTAATATAAAAATATTAAATATAAAATAAATCTTGCTGATGGTTGAACTGTCTATAAAAATAACTAAATTATGAAATAAAATAAATAAAACTGCAATTACTTTCATTGAACCCGGAGCCAAAGTTTTTGCATTCAAGCCCCACGGTAACTGTTTTTCTTCCATTTCTCACTTTCAAAAAAGATTTCGTTTTTATAAACAAAAAATTATTTAAACTTACTAAACACATCAAAGAGCGATAATTTGAAATCTAAAAAACAACAAAGATAACTAAGTTTATTATTTACCAGCAAGCTCAATAAAATTTGAATGTTTTAAGAAATGACAAAATACGTTTTATAGATTAATATCTGAACATTTTAAAACCATATACTGTGTTTAATATGTTAAATATACTTTATAAATGATAATTTTATACAGTAATAGAATAAAATCAAATAATATTTTGAAGATTTTAAAAGCCAGACGAGAATTGGAGCTTTATCGTTATTAACGTAACGAACGTAAACTTACCTATATGATGGCACCTTAAATAAAAATTTATTAGTGCTAATTAATTCTATTTCTCGATTAATTTAACAAAATTTTATGTAAATTTCTATTAAATTTGTTATTTTATTGGTTTTGCGTAACATGTTACCAATAAAGTAAAATTTTTTTGGTTGTTAAACTTATAATTTAGCTTCATTTGTGATCAATCTTGTGGTGACAATATAAAATTAAAAATTAAAAAAAAGTAATTGTAAAATGAATTAATTACTAAATTTAAATTATTTTTTAAAATTGAATTTACAATTTATAAAATATTTAGTAATTTAGGATGTAGTGATTTGTATTATAATTCATTTATTATACAATGTTAAGGCAGTTCTGTTTAAACTTTTTAATGTGTTAAGCCATATACTGTATAATTTAATAAAATGACATTTTTTTTCAGTTGGTTTCACTGATTAATAAATCCCAAAAATGTCCTACCTGTCCTACCTCTACTGTGTAAATCTAAAATACTGAAAGTTAGTGAAATCACCCATTGAAAAATCAAAATTGAATTAATATGCGCTGACTAGAGCTATGGAAGTAACGATTGTGGCGATAAAACCCAGAAGCAAAGTTTTGTCAGATGGTGAATTTAAATTAAATAACTATGAAATATTGTTGGAAGACAACAAGCTGCCTTGCACTAACATTCTGTTAGATGGGGAACCAACACATCTGCTCCTGCAACATCTGTCTGCCATCACTGGTGGAGAGAATGACAGGTTAAAAGGTACTACTAATCATCAGCACTTTATTTCTTTATTATTTATTTATTTATTGCTGAACAACTTGTTGTTAGCTTGTTTTAAGCTTTTTTATTTTTTATTTATTTTAAAAGTGAATTGTTAAACAGCATATTTTATTATAAATTTAAGCAAGCTCTTTTTATTCTAATATAAAAATGTGTTATGTTATGATCAAAGTTTTATCATCAAGCTTTTCACAGCTGAGCAATTATGTGAAAGTGATAACTAACTTACCATGTCACCTAAGAATAGTTATTAAAATATTTAGTTATAATTAATATATTTAATTATAATAATTATAGTTATGGTAAATATAATTTAATTATAAATCTTTTTTTCACTTAGGCAAAAGAGTCTTGTATGTTCCAGCCTCTAATGATGAAACAGAAGCATTGTACTGTATACCTCTTGATTATAATGGTGAGATAATAGATGGTTAATTTTACTAATTTATGTTTAATTTATGTAAATATTTATGTGAATATTAATTTAAACAAATATTAATTCATGCAATTAATAGCTTATATACTTATTAATTTATTAGACTACCAATTTGCCTACATTTAAATTTATTCGCGTTTTTGCTTGTTCTGGCATTTATTTGTCAGCCAAGGCTGATCCTTCCAATCAATTTTTTATTAATCTGAAGTTATTTTGCTTGCCAGCTAAAATTAATATTTATGTCTTTAAGTATTTGTCTCAAGAATATCAATGTAGTTTACTCACTTAATTGCTTAGTTGCTGGTTCACAAATCAATAGTTTGTGTGTAATTTAATGATACCTACACATGCAAAGGTGCTATAAATTTCAAATTTACTCACTCACTTACCTACTATATTACCATTTTAGAGCAAACTTACTAATTTATCAATTCAATAGATGATTACTTAACTACTGATTTTTCGTTTTTTTTTTGTTTGTTCTAGATATTTGTAAACCAGCAGTTCAGAATGGTCACCAATTGAAGGCTGTGCCATCCAGAGCAGCAAAGTTTATAACCCTAGATAAATGGATGCTCAATGTTATCAATAAAAATGACAGAGTTAATCCTATAGCTATCAGATTACAAAGGTTATTTGCTTACTAAGTTTAATCTTTTATCTGTTAGCATTCAGTTTTGTTTTATTTGACTTTTATTATTTCAAGTTTATCGATAGTATTATTGATTTTAAGATAAAATAATCTTTGATTTTTTTAATCTTTATTTATTTTCCAACTTAATTGATTGATTAGTGACAGCTTAAATTTGATTGGTTGACAGTTGGCTGCTTGACTTGCATTCTAGGCCCGGTGCTCTCAAGTTTTTATTCTCATCTCCAGCCGAGGATAGGTCTGTTTGTGTCTATGTTTTTCCTGTCTATGCCGTTGTATTTGTGTTTATGTGTATATTTGATATTAAGTAAAATACAAATGCAAACTATATATATATATATATATATACATATATACACCTCCTCCAAAAATGAAAAATTCTAGATTTAAATGGTCGATATCAAACCCGGCCTTTGTGCAGAACCATCCGAACTATCCGTTTGTTAGGAAGACGTCAACAAATGAAGATGAACAGTTGTGCAAAGAGCTGCTGTCACTGATGATGAACAAGGATAGATGTAATATCGTCGTGGCTAACTCTCTCTTCGGCTCTAGTAGATCATTTAAATATAAGGTTCGGATTGTGGTTCTGTCATGCCAGTTGATGTTGTTTCTGATGTTTTTTGATGATTTTATGACGTTTTTAATGTTTTTTTTATGTTTTTTTTAGTGATTTTTGATGCTTTTTTGATGTTTTATTGACGTTTTTCTTTTGATATAACTGCAATATCGTTAATGACATCACTGAATGACGTCGACACCAAATTAGGTGGACAGGCTGGTGAGGAATCCCCATTGGGGCAAGTCGCCATCTCGCAACATTCTGACGTCATCTTCCTCTTCCTACAACATCAACAACAACATCATCAACAACAACAACAACAGCAGTTACAACAATCATCTGCAGCAGTATCAGCAGCAGTTCCGCAACAGCGAATCAAATGCCATCAGCTTTATATCCAGTTCTGCTGGCAGGTCAGCATTAAAAATTATTGTTGCTATTGTTGCTGCTATTGTTGTTATTGTTATTGCTGTTGTTACTAATTATTTCAACACCTACATTGAAATACTACTCTGCCATGCTTAACATCAACGATCGCATTAATTATAACAGCAATCACATTATGCATGAACGGGAAACATGATTAAAAAAAATAATAATTATAAATAATAATAATAATATTAGTAATAATAATAATAATAATAGTAGTAGTAATAATAAATGCATTAACATGATTAAAAAAAATAATAATAATAAATAATAATAATAATATTAGTAATAATACTAATAATATTAATAAATAGTAGTAATAATAATAAATAATAATAATAATAAATAATAATAATAATTAATAATGATGATGATGATAAAATGTTCAGACAATGCATGAAGAACAATTTTCCACTGCACAAGAGTGTGAGGCTTGAGAACGTCGAGGGGGTCAGGCACTGCCTGGCTCTGAATTACTCAGTACTACAGATGAATAAATATTTCGAGACACCTCTGCATCTGGCTGCTGAGTGAGAGAGAGAGAGAGAGCGTATGAATGGATGAATGAATGAGTGGGTGGATGGATGGATTTATGGATGGATAAATGAATGGATGGATGGATGAATGGATGAATGAATGGATGAATGAATGAATGGATGGATGGATGGATGGATAGATGAATGAATGAATGAATGAATGAATGAATGAATGAATGAATGAATGAATGGATGAATGAATGGATGAACGAACGAACGAATGAATGAATAAATGAATGAATGAATGAATGAAGTGAAGAAATAAACAAGTGAGTGAACGAATATAACGTTGTGATATGGTTACATTTGAATATTATCATTTCGCAATTCATTAAAAGCACTTAATTTTGTTACTCTTCTTAATTGACTCTTAAGAAATTTACGCTGTACGAGTGTATTAGATCGTTAGATAAGTTTTAAAAAACTGCTTTAATGTTGAAAAAAACAAGTGAATGAATGAATGAATGAATGAATGAATGAATGAATGAATGAATGAATGAATGAATACAAACAAACAAACCGGCGAACATCACGTATTACCAGACTTGGTTTCAGGGACATCCTCGAACTGATGCTAGAGGTGTCCAGGGTGGACATAAATGAAGTGAACCATTTTGGCCAGTCCCTACTACACGTAGCAGCCCTCAATGGCAAGCCCCAAATTGTAGACCTGCTACTGCAAAAGGGCGTGGATACGGTTGGCTTAACTTGCAGCTGCTTTCTCGTCTGTATGCACGCAAAATTTTTACACATACACATGCACATACATATATACATACAGAGGTGAGACACACACACACACACGCATACCAACACAGGAGCTGATAGATAAATACAACAAAAAAGCCATACAGTACTGCGCTGTTGTTGACAATCCAACTGCTAACCTGCAAGACTGCTACAGACTGATTAAGAGGAGATTTGAACAACCCGTGGGCTTTATTCTTCTTTATATTTGTTATTCTCTCTATTGCTATCAGATTTCATTGCTATCATCATTATCAGTAGTTGTGGTATTTTAATTACTACTATGAATAATATTCATAAGCGTACTTATATTACTATTGATAACTGTAATATTGTTTTCATGTGCGTTATATATATGTATTGTATTTGAATTGTATTGTATGTATATATGTATGTATATTTATGTATTGTATGTATATATATATATATATATATATGTATTATATATATATATAAGTATACATATATAAGTATATATATACACGTTATCTTATACAATTGAAATGCGAGAATTGTCAAAGATCAATCGCCAACTTCATTTTGTCTGTCCTTACTTCATTCTATAGCAAATTTCTTGATCTAATCGACGTCACTGAAGTTTCTTCACGGCCGGCTGTTACTCTCGAATTAGGGATTGAAAATTAGGCAGCAACTATAGCAATCTAGACAATGTTTATCCATGTACTGTTTTTGGAGGAGGAAGACCTTGAAGATGATTGTGTAATTTTTAACATTGCGCTTTCGAGACGTTTTTGTAAAGAGCTATATAAATAAATGCTCAATAGCAATAATAATAATAATGTATATTGTATTTATATATACATATATATTTACTATACTCAAATCTTTACACACACTGTATATTTGTAAATGTACTTACACACACACTCTCACACACACACACACACATAGACTGGATACATAGATGTCAATTTGATGGATGGATCGTGTAAGAGGCTGGTACTGACCTCAAATGCCGAGACAACCGTTGAGCAGTTGCACAAACAGATGATGACTGTTAGTTGTTTGATTGGTCGGCTGATTGATCGGTTGGTTCTTTGATCGGTTGGTTCTTTGATTGGTTGGTTGATTGATTGGTGGTAGGCTGATTGATTGGTTTGTTGGTTGGTTGATTGATTGGTTGGCTGGTTGATTGCTTGGTAGGTTGATTGATTGATTGGTTGGTTGATTGGCTGGTTGGTTGATTGGTTGGTTGCTTGATTGGTTGGTTGTTTGATTGATTGGTTTGCTGGCTAGTTGATTGGCTGGAATATTAAGTTATCTGACGTTTGGTTAAAGCTTTCGGTTTGGATGACGTCTTGCTTTTTAATCCGCCATTTCAGATATTGAAGCTTCCAGAAAGTTGCTCAAAGATATTCACGATATGGATATGCTCTCCAAATCTACGTTGTTTTATTATGATTTTATTATTTATTATATTAAATATTTCATAATTATTCATAATTAATGGTTCTCTGATTAGTTATAATTTATTTATAATTTATTGTTATAATTTGTTAAATTTTCGTTTGTGTTTAATTGTATTCTGGATGCCCGTGAATAAAACAATTCTATTGCTTACTTCTTTTTACCTATTCATTCATCTATTTGTTCATTCATTCATTCATTCATTCATTCATTCATTCATTCAGTCAGTCAATCATTCACTCGTTCGTTCATCCAGTCATCTAGTCACTCGTTCATTTACCTTCATTCTGATTTGGCAGAGCTCCAGTTAAAATCCCACCACAAGCCAATAGAACATCTGAACAGCTGGAAGACTAGTATCATTGGTCAGTTTACCGACCAATCAAACGACAAGGAAGAGCCGGAATTGTACTGGCGGCGTGATGTTTTACTATCCCTCAAAGATGAAAATTTGGTCTCTTTTTTTTTTGGTTTTATGACACGATACAAACAATAAAAGTTATAAAGATTAAAGATTCAAATAATTATAAATAAATAAATATAAAAATAATAATAATAAAATTATAATTTTGTATTATAATTTTGACTAGGTGAACAACGCCATAGCCATCAACTACCTCTTCATAGAGTCCTATTACAATTATACGAAATCTCTGTACCTGTGCAATGAGAAGGACGTCATCTTCATGTCTGGCGTCATCATGCACCTCTTCTACGGGCAGTACGATGAAAATAGTAGTAACTACTTCCAGAACAATGAGTTCGTTCGTTCGTTCGTTCGTTCTTTCATTCATTCGTTCATTCATTCATTCACTCATTCACTCATTCATTCATTCATTGAATCGTTTTATTTATTCATTTCTTCTAATTATTCATAATCAATCATTTCATTCATTCATCCATTCATTCATTCATTCATTCATTCATTCATTCATTCATTCATTCATTCATTCATTCATTCATTCATTCATTCATTCATTCATTCATTCATTCATTCATTCATTCGTTCGTTCAATTCATTCCTTCAATTCATTCCTTCAATTCTTTCATACAATCGATTTAGCCACTTAACCAATCAATTATGTAGTTAATACGTCCAAAAATGATGACAACATTCGTAAACTTCCTCTCTCCCTCTCTCTCTCTCTCTCAGATTCAATCTGTTAGACATAATGATTCCACAGCACATGATCAACAAGCAGAATCCTAGCTACTGGATTCGTAATGTACTGGAACAGTACAAAGTCTACAGCAGAAAACTAGATAGTAACAATAGAGCTGTATGTTCTCTTTCTCTCTCTCTCTCTCTCTCTCCCTCTCTTTCTCTCTCTACCTCCTTCTCTCTCTCTCTCTCTCTCTCTCTTTCTCTCTCTGTGGTGTGTGTATGTTTGTGTGTATGTATGTACGTATGTATGTATGTATATACGTATATATGTACTCGAAGCCTAGCAAGGTATGCAACAATCATGAAAATTATTGTTACGACATCATAGTATTTATTATTATTGTTATTATTATTATTATTATTATAGTAACAGTTTGCCACGAATCTAACTTCTCTAAGTCTAAGGAATATAAAACATCGAAATACTTTCAAAATCTTAATAACAATTTGAAAGACGAATTGAAAAGCTCAAATATTATAATAAATTCATTTGAAATTTCCCCGCTAGGTTTTTTTTAAATATTTTAAACTATCATTAATTAATTTTATTTGGCCTGACCCTTTTCATAGAAGTTTAATTAACTCCGTAGTATCGTCATCTTACGCAATTTACTGTGATAGGAACACGATTTGAGCATAATTTAATGCGGATTCTATTTCTCTTTGAACCCATTTAAAATGAATGGCGAGCATTGTAGATTGATTATCCATATAATTTAAATTTTAAGTTTTATTACTTTAACTTTATAATTACAATGTTTGTTTTAAAATGAAAACAAAAGGATGTTCTCTATAATTAATTAATTATTATTATAGTTATTATTATAAATGAATAATTAATTATTATTATAGTTATTATTATTATTATTCTCCTCACTCACAGTTGCATCAGTTGTATTTCTTGAAGATGTGCAGGTCTCTTACGACGTACGGCTGTGCATTTTTCACCGGCTATATTAAATCTAAAGTCAGCTGTTGTTGTTATTATTGTTGTTGTTATTATTGTTGTTGTTATTATTATTGTTATTATTATTATTGCTGTTGTTGTTGTAGTTGTTATTGTTGTTTTTTTTTGTTGTTGTTGTTGACAGATGAAAGCTTCCAGTTGGATATCGGTCTTCCTTGGCGTCAACGATGTAGGCCTGCACGTTATTACGATTGATCCTAGAGTAATTATTATTTTTATTATTATAAATATTATTATTGATATTATTGTTAATATTATTGTTATTATTATTATTATTATTGCTGTTGTTTTTGTGTATTTAGTCCATAAATTGCTTATTACTTCATTCATTCATTCATTCATTCATTCATTCATTCATTCATTCATTCATTCATTCATTCATTCATTCATTCGTTTGTTCGTTTACCCATTCATTCATTCATTCATTCATTCATTCATTCATTCATTCATTCATTCACCACACAGACACATTCACATATACACACACACACTTTTATAGGCACTGATAAAGAGTTTCGTATACAGAGACATGATGTGGTGCCTGGTGGCTCTAGATAGGATATGTGAGTTACACATTAGGAAGAATAGTAGCTCCAAGAAACCAGATTTCGTCATCTCGACTAAGCAGGTCTTGATAGTGATGATGATGGTGGTTATTGGAATGATTATGGTGGTTATTGGGATGGTGATGGTTGTGATGATGATGATGTTTTTAACGTCAATAACCACCCACAGGCCAAACTGATCGACATTCTGATGAAGAAGTTACGCGAAATTAATGAATGAATAAATGGAATGAATGAATGAATGAATGAAATTAATGAATAAACGAATAAATAAGTAAATAAATAAGTGTACGGATGGACGAGCGAATGAATGAATGAGTGTGAACGAGTAAGAGAATGAGTTTCTAATCAATCATGTCTTATTTACGAAATTGACACTTTTCATGCACACAAGCACACACACACACAGACAAAAAACATCACATATTCATACATACAGGCACACATACATAGTAACATACCTACATATGGGTAGACATTTTTTAATGAAAGATATCAAAAAAACATTAACTGGTAGCAAAGACTGTATCCCATGGTGTTCGTAATGTTATTTAAATTTATTTATTTACGTGTAAGTTTGTATATGTGTGTGTGTGTATATGTGTATATATTTATGTGCGTGCGTGTGAGTGTGTGTGTGTGTGCGCGTGTTTAGATGATGTTGACGATATTAATTAAATTTTTGTTCGAATTTAGTAATTTTAGTTTCTTTTTAGTTTAAATATTTTCTTCCATTTTCTACCAAGGGATTCAATTATTGTTTTTTTGGTCATTGTTATATACATCTTTGTTTTCTCAGATTTTTTAATTTTTTTAATTCTTTTAGTCTACATAAATTAATTTAATGATTGTTAAACAAACAAACACGTACATACACACGTACACAAACACATCGCACACACGTACACATACATATGTATATTTAAACATAAATAAAATGTTATTTAAAAGTTCTACAATATACGAGGCTCTTATTTAAAATTTAACTCGCCTCTCCACTCGTCTGCTTATTTTATTGTTGTTGTTGATGATAATGATAATATGTAGATAGGTTTTTGCTGTTGTTGTTGTCGATGATGGTAATGGTGATATAGTAGATGATGTGGGACGATGTTTTCGTCTGAGTGCAGATTTCTATATTTCTATATTTTCTCTCTCTCTCTCTCTCTCTTTCTCTCTCTCTCTCTCTCTCTCTCTCCCTCCCTCCCTCTCTCTCTCTCTCTCTCTCTCTCTCTCTCTCTCTCTCTCTCTCTCTCTCTCTCTCTCTCTCTCTCTCTCTCTCTCTCTCTCTCTCTCTCTCTCTCTCTCTCTCTCTCTCTCTCTCTCTCTCTCTCTCTCTCTCTCTCTCTCTCTCTCTCTCTCTCTCTCTGTATCACACACACACTAATTTAAATAATTTAAATTTTTAACCATAATTTTTATTATTGTTGTAACCTAGGAGTTTTCTACGTTTCTAATGTAATGAATTAAGTTAATTGCACAAATGATATTTTTCTTTAGAAATATCTATACATATATACATATATATATACACACAAATTACAATATATGTTTATACAAGAGACTGTATATGTATTTATATATAAATATATATAAATATATATATATATATATATGTAATTGTTACAAATTCTATTAAGATATTATAAACTCTCAATCGTATTTTTCAAATAATTGCTCTTGTTTATGCTTATGTATATATATAATGGTATAATTTTTGTTTTCAGGTCTTTCTGCATGTATTATTATTATTATTCTTATTATTGTTCTTTATATATTTCTATTTGATTAATAGGTTGTTGACTGACTGGCTGGCTGGTTGATCGATCGATTTATTGATTGATTTTTTTTCACTAGCTGATTGATTAATTGCTTGAAAGAGCTTTTGTTCGGGTGCTAGTGTGCCGCGCTACGTCAGACTTAAAAAATTAGAGTGCCGTAAAAAATAGTACCAAAATGGTCTAAAATAATTTACATCGCCCATCTCTATTCTGCTGTTTCAAACTGTGTCAAAAGTTAATTTAGTTACGAGGAGATCATATGTTCAGTCCGATCGATTGCTAGAGTAGAATTAGTGAATTTTATTTCATTGCTGCGAAATCAGAAACAATTTGCAAATATAATAATAAAATTTTCAATTAAATTGAAATAATTTTTGTATAAAAAATGTCGGAAAACGATGCGCCAATACATGGCTCGGTGCCTGAATCTGATACACTTGATAATAGTGATCATGTGGGTAGAATTAGTTTGGCATGTGATCCGAGAAGATGGCTTCACAGATATCTCATTCTTGGTTTCATCTGCTTTCTGTCGTTTGGTCAGTGTTTTTATTTTAAGTTTGTAGTGTGTTGTGAATTTAATTAACTAGTATTTTTTTTTATATTTTTAATATTGTTAATATAAAATTATAAACCCCCCAAAAAGTCTCTTTTCTCCAGCCAGGGCTAGGTGGGGTAAGATAGTTGGTAGTTATTTATATAGATATATCAGTCAACTTGAGTCTTGACTTGGCCACCTTATTAATTTTTTCAAATTGTCACATAAAATTCGTCATCAAGTATATCTATTTTGGTAAAATTTTGCTGTTTAAAAGTTTAGTTAGAAGAAATAGTTTTTTTCAGAGAGACTTGTTTTACTGATTGATTATATATTATGCTATTTGTTACACCTCTTAATTTAATTAAAAAATAATGTTTTTGTTTGCAAATTCTAGAGTTTTAACAATAAATAAATCGATTTATTAATAATTTCCACCTGCTAACACCACAGGCAGTTATTATTGCTATGACTCTCCTGGGGCCTTGCAGGATGTCATCAAACGGGATATGGAACTGACAACATCCCAGTACATGCTCTTCTATTCCCTCTACTCCTGGCCAAACGTCATTCTATGCTTCTTTGGTGGCCTACTCATCGATAAAGTTTTTGGCCTCTGTTGGGGGGCCATTATATTTTCTGTTATTGTTACATTGGGACAGGTTAATTTACCTTTCTTTTAAAAATTATTGAATTTTGTATTTAATTTAAAGTTGAATCCACTTCCATTCAATTCATTCAATGCAATACAATATATATTGATGTAAAGAAAATAATACGCGCTTACTGTACACAACATTTACAACAATACAAAGTAGGGTGTAGTATAAATTAATATCAATATCACCAGGCTTAGGTCATGTACAACACACCTTAAACATTTCTAATATACAAAGTCAGTGCAACACAAATCAATACAAATAGTTACACATACATGTACCCACACACACACACACACACACACACACACACACACACCATAGTTGCTATTTGCTTCTGGGGCATTGTTCAATGCTGTTTGGCTTATGTACATTGGAAGATTTGTATTTGGGTTAGAAATTCCATTGTTTTCTTTTTATAATTTAGTTCAATAATTCACCAATTAATTTATTTGTTTTATGTGATTTAAGTATTTGATTAATTAGTTTATTTGTGTTTTTGTGGATTAATTTTTTAGCTGATGAAATTCATAAGAGTAATGATACTCTTTGGGCTCTCTGTTTAATATTCATTCATTAACTTAACTCATTTCTTTTGATTCAAATTTTTGTCAATTATTATTTATTTTGATCAAATTGAATTAATACTTATAAAAATGAAAAGAAATAAATAATAAATGAATAAGCGAATTAATTGAAAAATAAGTGAATTAATTGAAAAATAAGTGAATTAATTGAACAAAGGTTTGGTGGTGAGTCCCTGGCTGTAGCTCAGAATGCATACTCTGTTAATTGGTTTGAAGGAAGGGCACTGAACATGGTCTTCGGTCTCCAGCTAAGTTTCTCAAGAATAGTTGGATTTTTACTTTTCTTTATTTATTCACTTATCTATTTAATCTATTTGTTTATTTATTTTTTGTCTACTTTTTTTGTTTTTCATTTCATTCGTTTAACATTATTCAACTGTTTTGTAATATAACATTTACACACACGCACACACACACACATTCACACGCACACACAATATACATTTATACAGGGTAGCACAATTGGCATGGTATCATTAAACCCCATATACAATGCAATTGATAGTAGTGCCTCAACACATGGCAATAAATGTCTTGGTATCACTTTGCTCATAGGTTAGTGTGTCACTATATAATAATAATAATAATATGATAATTATTACCATAATTAATTTTTTTGTTAAATATAATTAGGCTAAAATTTTGAAATAATATTATTCGTTCTCGTGCCTTATCCTATCAGGACATTGGCAAACATCGACCTCCACAAAACCCGATCTTTAACGCTTTGTTAATAATATTATTATTAACAAAGTTAATATTATTATTAACAAAGTTAATATTATTATTAACAAAGTTAATATTATTATTATTTTTATTATTCTTATTGTAGGAGCCTGTTTTTGTATCTTCTCACTGTTCAATGCGTTCATCCTTGGCTACTTTAACAAAAGAGCTGACAGGATTTTGAATAAACATAATAATAATGTAAATGATGGAGGTTTGTTATATTTGTTGTCTTTTTTGTTAACTCTTTGATGTTATCAACTTTAGCTGCACTTTATTACGCTCATAATTAACCATAAATATTATTATAATATTAATCTTATAATTAATAATATTATTATTTAATTATAATCATAATTGAAGATGTCCCCTTACTCAATGATGGTGACGATGGGAAGTTTAGACTGTCGGATCTCAAGCAGTTTACGTTGTCATTTTGGCTTCTCTGTGGAATTTGTGTGGCCTACTATATAGCTGTCTTCTTGTTTATAAGTCTCGGCTTGTTAGTCTTATCTTGGATCTGTTCAATTAACATGTTCCAATTTTAAAGTTTAAAATCGGAGTCTATATATCCATATCGTGTCGATGTTTCTCGTTGTTTCATTTCATTCGAGTGGAAATTGAAATATAGTATCAATCGTTTCCAACTAACAATGCCTAATTTGTATTTATTATTATTATTATTGTTGTTTATTATTATTAATTATTATTAATTATATTGATGTAATTATCGCACCCCTATTTTCTTGCAGAGTGTTCTATCAGAATAAATATGAGATGGCGCACGACGAGGCAACGCTAATCAACAGGTAAGCAAAAAAAATCTCAACAATAATAAGATAAAATAATAATAATAATTATATTATAATTATTAACAGGATATTAATGATAACATTAGCAATGGTCTTAATAAGTCGAATGAATGATTGATGTTATGATGATTTAATTGCATCTCTACCCCAATTAAATGCAGGCGTATTGCAAATGATGAAATCGCGTTACTTCGATCACCCAAATATTTTTTGTTAAAACATATACAAACACACGCACACATACACAAATACATACAAACACACACAGACACACAAACATAGGCACGCATACATACATACAAACACATACATAGGCACGCATACAAACATACATACAAACAAACACACACACAGACACAAACGTAGGCACGCATACAAACATACACACACACACAAACAAACATGAATACTTGCAGTCTGGTTTACATAATTGCGGCCTGTGCATCCCCTGTTTTCGGTTTCTGCATCGACAGGGTGGGTAGAAATATTGTGTGGATTTTCTTGGGGGTTTTTGTGACCCTATGCTGCCATGTGACCATCGCTTTTACCTTTATACCCCCTTACTACCCCGTGGTTTGTTTCTTTTTTGTCTATTCATTTATTTTTTATTTGGCTACAACAGTCATTCATTCATTTATCGATTTTTTCGATGAGGCAATTCATGAATAGTACACTTTTTCATTCGTTCATTCACTGACACAATCACAGATTCATTCATTCATTCACTCATTCACTTTTTCACTCATTCTTTTCCTCACTCTTTCACTCCTTCATTCATTCATTCATTCATTTGCAGGTCCTAATAGGTCTGTCATACTCCATACTTGCCAGTGCGTTATGGCCCATTGTATCGATGGTCGTTACTAAGCAGCTCATTGGAACTGCTTATGGCATGTAAGTAGAGGATAAATGGATGAATGAATGAATGATTGAATGAATGAATGAATGAATGAATGAATGAATGAATGAATGAATGAATGAATGAATGAATGAATGAATGAATGAATGGATGAATGACTGTAACCAAACAACTTAATAAAACTGTATGTGAAAAGAACGTATGGGTACCGTTTGAATGCACGTTTGGTTATAAATAGGTGGATAAATGGATGGCTGAATGAATGAATGGATGAATGGATGGATGAATGAATGAATGAATGAACGAGTGAAAAGTCTTTTTTTCTTTACAATTTTATTTTCTACAGAATGCAGTCAATACAAAACCTCGGACTAGCTCTGGCCACAATTCTCGCTGGCGTCATCGTCGACTCCTATGGTTACATCATGCTCGAGATATTTTTCCAACTCTGTCTCTGTGGTTAGTATGTGGAGGTGATGGCGGTGATGTGATGATAAAGATGATGATGATGATGTGGTGATGATGATGATGATGTGGTGATGATGATGTGGTGATGATGATGTGGTGATGATGATGATGATGATGATGTGGTGATGATGATGATGATGATGTGGTGGTGATGATGATGATGATGTGGTGGTGATGATGATGATGATGTGGTGGTGATGATGATGTGGTGGTGGTGATGACGATGATGATGACGTGGTGGTGATGATGATGATGTGGTGGTGATGATGATGTGGTGGTGATGATGATGATGATGATGATGATGTGGTGATGATGATGATGATGATGATGTGGTGGTGGTGGTGATGATGATGTGGTGATGATGATGATGATGATGTGGTGATGATGATGATGATGATGTGGTGATGATGATGATGTGGTGATGATGATGATGATGATGTGGTGGTGATGATGATGTGGTGGTGGTGATGACGATGATGATGATGTGGTGGTGATGATGATGTGGTGGTGATGATGATGATGTGGTGGTGATGACGACGATGATGGTGAGGATGATGCTGGTGATGATGTCCTGATGTTCAAGCCGTCCTTTTTGTCTCTGAAGATGTCACTAATATTATGAATTCATTTTCGAAGATAGAAACAATATTATCATTATCACTATTATTGTTATTATTATTATCATTATTATTACTATTATTATTATCATCATTATTATTATTATTATTATAATTATTGTTATTATAATTATTGATAGCATAGAAATTTATAATTTCTTCGACCCAATTAGCCGCCCTGCTGTTCACCATCATCCTCTACATCATCGACAGGACACGAGGTTCCGAGATTTATGATTTTATTCTTTTTTTTTTATTTAATAATTAAATGGTATTAATTGTAAGGATAATTGGAATAATAATAAATAATAATAATGATAAATAATAATAATAAAATAATAATAAGAAGGAGATGATTGTTGATGAGTAGTTTAATGACCTTCTTTTGAAAATTCATCTAGGTGGTAGGATCAACTTATCTGCTAGAGTCAGGAGACTCCAGTTCAGCGCCGTGTTAGTTCTTTATACCTCCTTGAAAAATACAAATAATTAAATACGAATAATTAAATACAAATAATTAATATCGTTATAATATAATTATACCTAAAATATTAAATATATATATCTATATATATTATTGTTTTTTTATTTGTTTTGTGTATATTAATAAATATATATATATTTACATATTACATGTATATATATGTTTATTTATTTACATATATATTTAAAAGCCGTCAAGAATAACAACAAACAAACACACACTCATGACGTATCACAACATCTCTGGCATCTGGCATGGAAGTTTACGCTGTAAAATTATCCTTACACATCTGTCACTTAATTATTGTTACAATAATTAATTAATTAATTAATACTTTTCCAGTGAGTCGCAGGATGTTGACTAAGGAGATGGCGTTTCCCTTCTTATCCTCTCTCTAACATTATCTTCTTCATTTCTCACTTTCTATCCATTTAAATTAATATTAGAAAAATTATTCTGTTTAATATTTAATTGTGTGTGTGTATGTGTGTGTGTATGTATGTATTCCTACGTACGTACGTATGTGTATGTATGAACATGATGTATGTATATTTACGCTTGTACATTAAATTTGTACTGCACTCAACGAATAGTCTTAGATTGTATCTGTACTAAGCAAATATATGTATATATTTTTAATATAGATATATAAATATACAAATATATATATATGTTATATATATAAATATATATATATATATATATATAAATCTTTTAGGTATTGTTAAAGATGGGAGTTTATGGATATGAGTACGTGTTTCAACCATTCCTTTACATAAATTAAAAGTGGAATAAATAAATATATTAAATATATATATACATATATGTTTGTGTGTGCGTGCATGTGTGTGTGTGTGTGTGTGTAAGTATGTATATTTGTATATGTGTGTATTCCTTTGAACTTTCAATCATGAAGTATGCTGATTTATGGATTTGTATCGATGATAATAACTTTTTTATTATGTGAGTGAGTGAACGAGCGAACGAACGAATGAATGATTGATTGAATAATCGATTGGACGAACAAATGAGTTGACGAATGTTCTTTAATTTATTAAGTTTATTTTTAAACCTTTGCGTCCTTTGAAACACCGATCTGTTTAATTTATTCCAATCATTTTAACGTAGCCAATAATGGTCTTTTATAGTAATGCTGCCTCCTCTATTATGAAACCATTTTGTAACCTTTGATATTATCCATATTATTGCTAATTATGCCACCATTATTATTAATTATTATTATTAATTATTATTATTATTTGTATACATTTTTTAATATATAAGTGATTTTATTACCTTCCAATTAGATTGCATAACATTCTTTTTGATTAATTTTAGAAAAATGACATATAAACCATTAAGTCGTAATTTTATTATATATATATATATAAATATATATGTATATATACGTATATATATATATATATATATATACATTTATATTTATATCTATTCTATTTGAATTGACAATGAAATATATATATATATATATATATATATATATATATATATATATATATATATATATATATATACATATTAACTAACATATTAACTGATTGTTGGAAAGATTGGTTGAGTTAATAAATAAATGAATGAATGAATGTAGAAATGAATTAGCAACTGAGGTTGTGATTGAATGAATGAATGAATAAATGAATGATTGACTGAACATCTAACAAAAATATTATCGTTAAACTGCATAAGCAAGATTTAATAAATTAATTCGGAGAAACCAATTAGAAGCATAATTTGAGTGTAATTTTTTGATTAAAAGCATTTATTAAATTAATTTTTAGTATAAAATTCAGCTAATTAACTTAATTTTTATTATAATATATTATGGTATTATATTGTTTTTATATTATTGGCGTTATTAAATATGAAGTCCTTCCAGTTGCCTTAGAACATATTGCCTGCTGGAAATCCAAGTAAGAGTTTTTTATGGACAAGTAAATTAGTTGAATAGATAAAAATTATATTAATAAATAAAAATTAATTATAGATCAATTAGATAAAAATAATAGTAATAATAATAGACTACAGCAAAAACCAGCAGAGTGCGTGTATATGTGTAAATTTAGGAATTTATGAATGCCTGAGTGGAAAAACATTTTTAACGTTGAAGAACTGAGGTTGTCATCAATCTTTATGCCTAATGCCTCGGGGCAGGGATGGGCAAGCATTTGGCTGTGAGGGCCGCATTGAGAGCTATTTTGCCTTTGAAAGGCCGCAAATGTACTTAAACAGCATATTTTTTCGACCCGGGGAAGAATTTTTTCAAGATTTGTGGCTCCTTTTTTTGGTCATAATGTCTGGTTGACGACCTTTTTTAGGCTTGGCGGGCCGTAATTGCCCACCCCTGCCTTGGTGGAATGATTTATTGCAAACTAATAAAATAAATAAATGAATATATAAATGAATACGTAAATCAGTAAATAAATAAATACATAAATTAATAATTAAATGAATAGAATTAAACAAACGCAAAGGAATTTGTATTATAAAATGGAATTCTTTTAAGGATTGAAGCATGCTGGTAATATATACATACACACACGCACACATACAAACAAAGACGCACACACATACAAAATTAATTAAATGCAAATAATGTATATGTACAATGTACATATTAAAACAGTTCTATCTATATCTAATTCATACTCATTTCTTATAAATGTAACACTCAAAATATCTACACATATTGGAGTGCGTGTGTGTGTGTCGTTATGTTTGTGTGTATGTTTATGTGCGTGTGTGTACGTGTCTGTGTGGTTATATACAATTAAATATTCACTAAACATCTATCTTGAAACATAACACAAAAATGGAATGAATAAAATGTGAATAAAACCAATGTATGCATGTATTTATGTATGTACAAATGGAGAACGCTCGATTTTGATACGTACGCATTTGTGCACGATTGTGTAAATGTATGTGTGTGTGTGTGTGTGTGTGTATGTGTTTATAAATGTACATGTATATGCATGCATAACTGTGCAAAGGAGCTAGTAGTAGTAGAGAAAAGACAATGGAATATAAGCAAGGAAATACATATGACATTATGCCTATACAAATACATATATTCATATAAATCTGCACATACATATAAATAAACAATTTACATATAAATATATACAATTATATATATATATACAATTATTTATAAAGATCACTCTGCGTTTTCGGCATTATTCAACTTGTATCATCTTGTCCTAACAAACGAAGAAAAAGAATTTCTTAATTTAGGACTCAACTGTCACTTTAAAAAAACCAAATATTATTGAAAAAAAAAATCGGAATTGAAATTCATTAAGATGATGAAAGTCTCGTTAGAAAAATTGAGAAACTCAACTACAAGTTGAATAATGCCGAAAACGCAGTGGTCTTTATATATAATTGTATTTATAATAGTCTAAACCCAAAATCATATATATATATATATATATATATATATATATATATATATATATATATATATATATATAGTTATATAATTAGATAAATACATATTTCCTTATCAACTATCTAATACTATATAGCTCTAGGCTTAAATATGGGTATGGTAGTTAATGGTCTATTATCTGTGTTGTTGTTGATGTTGCTAAAGTTGTTGTTGGCGTTGTTGATGTTGTTGTTGTTGCTGCTAATGTTGTTGTTTTCATCGTTCTCAGTTGTAGCGTGGCTTTTAGCGCCAATGTTATTATTCTTATTATTATTATTATCGTTAATGATAATCACATTATTATTATTGTTATTATTATTATTGTTGTTATTATTATTATTGTTGTTATTATTATTGTTGTTGTTTTGGCCCATGCCCGCCGCAACGTATGAGAACACGCAGAGGATGGCGTAACAGATCTGCGATGTCTGGAATTTTAAAATATATCAAATTTCATTTCAGAATTAATAGTTGAAACGATTTGTACTAATAAATAGAGGAGCAATTAGATTATTATTATTCAATTATTTATCTGTTTGTTGTGAGGTATGACTCTTGCTGTTGGTTGATAACTAATAATAAAGCTGGAAAATATCTAAGATGCATTAAAACATTAGCTCTCAAATACCTACTGATATTTGTTATAGTCTATTCATTCAATCGTTCATTTATTCACTCATTCGTTCGTTCATTCGTTTGTTCATTCATTCATTCGTTCATTCATTCATTCATTCTATCATTCGTTTGTTCGTTCATTCATTCATCCAGTTGTCCATTCGTTATTTACCATGTTGGATCTGTACTTTCTTATTACAGATTTCCTAGTTTTGAAATCTAAATCAGGGAATAATAATAATAATTATTATAAATATTTTAATAAATAAATAAGTTAATAAATTAATAATAAGAAGAAGAAGAGTAAATAAGACAAATTCAAGTTTTTACAAGAATTTTTACAAGAATTTACATTTCATTTTTAGCCAAAATATTTAAAAAAACTGACAGTTTGTCAAAACAAATTTGATTCCCATTACTACATACAATAAACAAGGGTGACCTCATGACCTAAGGTCAGAGTTAGGGTATATATATATATATATATATATATATATATATATATATATATATATATGTTGGTAAAAGACCATAATTTTTACAATATTCTATAAATTCTACCGAATGTTTGGCGTTAATATGTTTGTAGTTTGTATATTTAAACGAACTACAAACATATTAACGTCAAAAATTCGGTAGAATTTATAGAATATTGTAAAAATATATATATATACATATATGTACATTGTGTATTCCCGTCAATTTTAGCCCAGGAATGTTCTAAATTTTCCAGTTTTACGATTAGGCAGCCAGTTTTGGGTGAATTTGATAATTTTATAAGAATTTTAACATAATAAATAGACGATTCAATAAGCAAAATAAATATAAAATCTAATTTAACTTAAAAAAAAAGGTATGATTTCTATTAGCTACTAATCATTTTCTAGAAAAAGTTTACCGATTCTAAGTTTTTGAAAAATATATGCTAAACTTGAACGAAGTAAGTGTGTATGTGCGTGTACGTGTATGTATATGTATGTGTGTGTATGTTTGTCTGGGTGTGTGTATGTTTGTCTGTGTGTGTGTGTGTAAATCTATGTACGCATGTATGTATTGCCTTACGCATATATGTATCTACAAGCGCGCCCGCCTGCGTGTGTCTTTTGTATTGTGTGTATTTATCATCTTCAACATCATAGTCGTCATCATCATCATCATCATCATCATCGCCATCATCACCATCATTGTAGTCTTCGTCATCATCATCGCCACCATCATCATCATCATCATAACCTCACCATATTCCTCAAGTACAAATATTCCGTCTCTAGCAGCCGAGCACTTTTTGATGCGTCGGAGTTCAATAAATAACTGGATGAATTAAAGGGGGGGATAATAATAATAATAATAACAATAATAAAAATAATAACAACAATAATAATAACAATAACAATAATGCTACTACTACAATTTAGTTATAAACGAAGGGAAGAATTTGGGAAAGAACATAATCAATGGCTGACATGTGAATAGCAATCTATCCATCTATCTATCTATCTGAGAGTAACACTAACATACAATTATACAAGAGAATGTATGAATGAATGAATGAATGAATGAATGAATGAATGAATGAATGAATGAATGAATGAACGTTCGAATGAATTAATGAATGAACGTTCGAATGAATGGGTAAATAATGAGTGAATGGATGAATGAATGAATGAGTGAATGAACGAATGAATGAATGAACGTTGGAATGAATTAATGAATGAATGATTAATTAATTGAGTCGAGTCAACAAATAAGTGAAAATTGAATGAATAAAATAATGAATGAATAGAAGGATGAAAGATTATTTAAATGGTTGAACGAACGAACGAAGGAACGAACAAATGAATGAACGAATGAACGTACAAACGAATGAACGAATAAATAACATACAAACACATAAAATAAACATAAAACCAATGATGTAAAGCCACTTTTTAAGAAAAGCTATAAGTAAAGAATGAAAAACAAACACTACACACTACTAACACTACCACTGCAACCGGTACAACTTTAAAGTAATAAATCTAAAACAAAAACTCTATGAAAAAAAACACAAAAAAATGATGAAAAACTTGTGAA
>NW_008705358.1:452326-467326 GCF_000326865.2 Helobdella robusta | reverse complement strand
ACGCTTTGTCTGGTTGGCCTGTGTGTGTGTGTGCGTGCGTGCATGTGTGTGTGTGTGTGTGCGCGTGTATGTGTGTGTGCGCGTGTATGAATTAAAGAATAAGTGAATGAAATGATGAATGAATAGCTGGCAAAGCAAATGAATTAATAGTACATACATAAATGAATTAGTTTAAGTGTTTATAAATAAATCAAAGAATGAATTAACGAATGAAGAAATGAATAGATGGACAGATGGACGAACAGAAACAACAAAAACAGACAGACTGACAGACACCACTGACATTTGAACTGAAATCCGATATATCAGATTCAAAGGAGGCAGTCTTTCCGAGCTGTTTGTTCTTTGCAACCTCTAGCATTTCTTTGTTCTTCACTAACTCCCTCAACATATCGCCACTCTCACTGACGTACCCGGAGCTATCTCTCTGCTTGTCGCCAGTTATAGCGGTATTTATACTGGGGTGCATGGTTGCGGACGATAATGGAGGTTTATCGGGCGTGTTGTTGTTGTTGTTGTTGTCCAGATCTGATCTCACGTGCATAGATAGTAACTTTTGATTATGTTGTTGTTGTTGATGTTGTTGTTGTTGTTGTTGCTGCTGCTGTATTTCGATATTTTCGAATTCTTCACCATTCACGATGACAGGCGAGCCTCTAGTGGTGAATGAAGCGGCGTCTTCGACGTTCTTGGCGTCAGTACGAGCGTCTGACGCCACCGAGAGGGCTTCGTTACTACCAAAGGGTGTGCTTACCTGATTGGTTGGTTGATTGGTCGATTAATTGATTGGTCGATTAATTGATTGGTCGATTGATTGATTGATTGATCGATTGATTGGTTGGTTGGTTGGTTTACTTATTGACTGATTGATTGGTTGGTTGATTGAATAATCGAACGTTTGATTGGTTGATGAAATGCATAAATTACAAAACCCAACCAAAGATTGGATGCTTGTGTCACTCTTACTACTCCCTTCCTTCTCCCAATAATGTGTGTGTATGATCTCCAGAACCATCAGTGCCGAAGCCATACCACCTGTTCGTTTGTTCGTTCGATTGTTTGTTTGTCTATTTGTTTGTTTGTTTGTTAAATACACACAGATACACACACCCCATACATACACACACCCCACACAAACACACACACATACACACACACATAACACACACACATACATACATACCGGTTCCCTGGCTATTAAATGTAACTTCCAGGCCGGATATTATAGCTTTCATCATTGTAAGCATTCCTTTAAAAACTTGTCTTGTTATGCACTAGGTGAATATATTTTTTTATATTATATATTTGAGTAAGTACGTATGTGTACGTATGTATGTATGTATGTACGTATGTGATGTATTGTATTGTATTGCAGAATTTGTATAGCGCCTTTTGTGAGTTGACTTCAGAAGCGCTGTCTACTTTCTTCGCTGTTGAATGTTGAAAAAATGAGTCTTTAGCCGTATGTGAGTATGTATATTTGAAATTTCTTTTTGTTTGTGTTATGTTCTGGTAAATAAAAAGTATTTTTGATTTAATTTTGATTTGATGTATGTAAGTATGCATTGTGTAAAGAAAGCTGAGTATGAGAAAAAAACAAGAGAAAGAGAGTGAAAAAGAAAGAGAAAAAGAAAGAGAGAGGAAGAAAAAGAGAGAGAGAGAGAGAGAGAGAGAGAGAGAGAGAGAGCATGTGTGCATATGTATCCATTAACAAACGAACGAACGAACAAACGAACGAACCACATCATCGAGATGCTGGTTCTCATCGGAGAGCTTTCTTTCCAGACTGGTATTCAACCTGCTGACGACAAAGTTCCTGTAATTCTCATCCTCCATCAGCTTCTTCACACGCCCCATCTTCAGCCACCCCACCCCCCTACCCTCCAGGACCAGGCCAGAGATTTCTTTCAAAAATTGCTGGTTCTCACTGTGTAGTAGTAATGAAAGTAGCAGCAGTAGTAGTAGTGACAGTAGTAGTGGTGGCAGTAGTAGTAGTGGCAGCAGTAGTAGTAGTGGCAGCAGTAGTAGTGGTGGCAGTAGCAGTAGTAGTAGTAGTAGTGGTAGTAGTAGTAGAAATAGTAGTAGTAGCAGTAGTAGAAAAAGTAGCAGTAGTAGTAGTAGTGGTAGTAGTAGTAGTAGTAGTAGTATTAAAAATAATACAACATCACCATCAAAAACACCCCAACCACCACCACAATTAACAACAACAGCCAACAACAAAAACACTGAGAGAAAGCAAGAGAGAGAGAGAGAGAGAGAGAGAGAGAGAGAGAGAGAGAGAGAGAAAGAGACAGAAGAAATGACGTCATCATCGAGGTCAATAACATTACTAACTTATGTTGCGAGTTCTTCTGATCGGATATAGACTGCTGCCTGACTAACTCTCGATTGTTGCTTCGTCTCAAATTGTTGATGTTGTTGTTAATGACGTTGCTGTTGTTGTTGTTGTTGCCACTGAAGATGCTACCACCGCCACTGTTGTTGTTGCTGCTGCTGATGTTGCTTTGCTTCATCAATGCTGATTTCTCGATTAGGGCTTTGCGGTTGCCTACGTTATAATGATGACGGCGACGATGATGATGATAATGGTGGTGGTGGTTATGATACTGATGTTGATTGATGATGATGATGATGGTGGTTATGATACTGATGTTGATTGATGATGATGATGATGATGGCGACGATGATGATGATAGTTGTGATCTGATGATGATGATGACGATGACGACGACGATGATGACGACAGGAAAAAAACTCACCCAATGGTGCGAATGGTTTTGTGGTTTTGTTTGAAGGAACTGGACTGACCGAATGATCTGCAGGGATGATGATGATGATGATGACGACGACGATGATGATGACGATGATGATGATAGTAATGATGATGGCGATGATGATGATGACAATGAAAGTTACGTAAAATAAAGGTGAAACAGACCCGTATCGGCTAGAGTAGAAGCAATAGATTCAGCTATATTTGGCAGGTTGTCTGAAGTTTAAACATGAAAAAATAAACTTCTTCTTCTTCTTCATCGTCATCACTATCATTAACAACAATGACATCATTATCATCATCACGATCATCAACAACACAATCACAACCATCACCACTACACCAAACAAACAACCAACCAACCAACCAACCAGCCAGCCAGCCAGCCATCCAGCCAGCCAGCCAGCCAACCAACCAACAAACCAACCAATCAATCCAGTTATAGTATTAGTAGCATTGTGAGCGTAGCTATGTATCTCCTCAGTAAACGAATTAATGATAGAAGCGGCTTTGCCACCATCTTGCGACTGTTGCGTCAAAGACCGCTGCTTCTGCTGCTGTTGTGGTAGCGACCTTTGCTTCGGCTTCATGGTTTTGCTCGTTGACGTGGTAGCCGTTGATTGGCTGCTTGTGGTGGCCGTCTGCGGTAGGGAGGACATCTGGCGGTGGTGTATTTCAAGAGGCTGATGTAAAAATTTTGTTTGTGGTGGTGGCTGATGATATTGTCACTGTGATGGATTATGCCAATTTGTGTTGATTCGTGCCGATTAATTTGTTGCTGTGATGGTGAAATAAATGCCTACATCATCATCATCATCATCTCCTTCATCATCATCATCATCATCATCATCATCATCATCATCATAACCTCACCCGACTCAAAGCCGTCGGATTTGGTGGTGGTGGTCTTTTCGGCGGAACTTTTCCAGCAATTTGTTGTTTCGTTGTGGCCGTTGTCGTTACGGCCGTTGCCACTGTTTTGTTTCTGTAGTAGTTGTAGTAGTAGTGGTAGTAGTTGTAGTAGTAGCAGTAGTAGTAGTAGTAGTAGTAGTAGTTGTAGTAGTAGTAGTAGTAGTATTAGTAATAGTAGTAGTAGTAGTAGTAGTAGTAGTAGTAGTAGTAGTAGTAGTAGTAGTAGTAGTAGTAGCAGTGGTAGTAGTAATGGTAGTACGTCTAAATGTATTTATACTGAAATATTTGAAGAATGCTTACGTGTGTTGGAAGCGTGAATAATAGGTGTTTGCTATGTCCTTCAAAATGTACGTACATATGTTTGTTCGTTTATTCTTCCATTCATTCATTCATTCATTCATTCATTCATTCATTCATTCATTCATTCATTCATTCATTCATTCATTCATTCATTCATTCACTCATTCACTCACTCACTCACTCACTCACTCATTCATTCATTCATTCACTCATTCATTCATTCATTCATTCATTCACTCAGGCAATCAACTTACCCATCATTTTGTTGAGCGTATGTCATATTGAGCGCGTTGTTTTTCTCCTCGGTGACTCTCGACGACTTCTTGAGAATTTAAAATTAGAAAAAAAAAATTTAGAAAAAATAATCATCACAATCTCCATGACATAAACATCACCACCACCACCATCATCATCACCATCATGATCATCACCACCATTACCATCACCATCATCATCATCATTGCCAACCGCATCACCGTCCTCATCATTATTGATATCATCAGTTTCGTTGAGAGATTCATTTTGCGATATATCAGAGCTATCATAGTCGTAATCGTCGTCGTCGTCGTCGTCATTGTAGTTGTGGTAGTTGCGACCATGGCCACCGCCGCTAGTTTTAGTGGAGTGGCCGCCGTATTTAGGGTCGTCTGGGACCTGCAGGCGATCTGGTGGCTGGAAGACTTTCGATTCGTCAACTATTAGCAGCTGCTTCTCTGATGAGTTCAGTACTGATGGAGGAAGAGATAGTGAAAGATGCAAAAAACACATACATACACACACATACATACACACAAAACTATACATGCATAAATACATACATTACATGCGCGCACACACACACACACACACACATACACACACGCACACACAAACACCTATATAAACATTCACACATACACAAATACAAACACCAACACATAAACATACATACAGATACATACATACATACATACATATACGCATACGCGCATACACACATACGTACATGGTGTATCGCCGTTGATGTCGCTGTTTTGTATGTCGGCCACAAAATCGCTGAGCGACGAATACGACGAGCTTGTACTTTCCGCGCCGTCTGTGTCGCTACCACTCTCGTCTGGTGGCGATGATGATCGCAATGATGATGATAATGATGATGATTAATTGTAACAAATTTCAAAATATATCGTCAATCAATCGATCAATAAAAAAAATGTAAGCAAATAATAAGCACCATTATACGTAATCCGTTATCGAATGGATGAATGAATGAATGAATGAATGAATGAATGAATGAATGAATGAATGAATGAATGAATGAATGAACGAACGCATGAATGAATGATAAATGAACTGCTAGTTAAGCAACAAAGGAACATCGATACATACACACGAAGACACGCACACAAACAAACAAAACTGCTTTGAAAACCGTTATAAAAACCCAACAGAGCATAATGACAAGTAGATCATCATTATATACGTACATGAACTAATTCGAATACCTTCTCGCAAAATAGTTTTCTGTAATAAATCAAGTATTTCTCTCTCTCTCTATCTCTCTCTCTCTCTCTCTCTCTCTCTCTCTCTCTCTTTGTCTCTCTTTTTTTCTCCTTCTTTCCTTTTCTTTCTCTTTAAAACAAATCTCTTTTTCTTTCTTTCTCTGCCTCTCTCAATCAGTCAGTTAATGAAATGTACTACTTTTTCTCCCTTGGTCGTCGTCGTCATTATTCCAGAATTCAAAATAATTCTTACCAAGCCAGAAATTCTAAAATAGTTCCACATCTCAAATTCACAACTTCCAAATTCGTAATCGCGGATTCATAAATTGCCAATTCCAAATGTTTAAATTTCAAAAATTCCAGGCGGCCACAAATTCCCTAATCTCTCTCACTAACCGGTAGGGTTGCTATCGTTGAGTGTCTTCGCCTGCATCTGCTCGATGGCCGAGCCCAAAGAGCTTACATCGTCGTAAACTGAAAACTCGACCTTTTGCAGGGATGAGCTAAACCATTTCGACTTGTCACCGATCAGTAAAGGGTCGAAAATTCCTGTCTGTATACGTAGGAAGACTGCGTTCGTCGGACTCAGAGCCCACTCGACGAAATATTCCACTGCCTGGTTGGATTCGTGTGTTTGGTTGTTGTGTGTTTGGTCAGTTGTGTGTTAGGTTGTTGTGTATTGTTTGCCTGTTGGGCTAATGTTATCGTCAATAACTGTTCGTTTGTTGATGTATGCGTGTTACCGAAAGACAACAAGCAATGAAACAAAACAAATAAACCGAAACTCAAAGGATCTGTAGCCAATAAACAACAACAACAACAACAGCAACAACAACAATATCAACAAAATCATCAGCAGCAACAACATCAGCAACAACAATAGAAAGAACCTGGGTCTTAGCAAGTCTCAGAGTAAACTTGGTCTTGACAGGTCGAGATCTTAGAAAGCTATTCAACTGAAAGGCGACGACGGGCCGTGGGTAGAGACGGAGGGTCCGCGTGTGCTCTGCGAAGTTTCCCAGGATGTTTGGAGAATTGAAGAATCGAACCTAAGATCATTTGCATAATTATCATCTGTACGACCATTGTGTACGACCATTGTGTACGATCATTGTTATTTGTATCATGTTAGAATACACAGTTGCATTCTAAAACATATTCCACAATCAGAAGGAAAGGGCCTAAGCTGGAATTCGAACCCGAAAACAACCAGTCAAGCATCGATTGATGATAGCACGTAACAAAGAAACAAAACAATGCAAACGACCGAGTCGGCAGGCACTTCTACCGGCTGAGCTAAAGCGCTGGCTATAAAATTAAATAAAATAAAGAAACTAAAACCAAATTGAAATAAAACCATCACAAACACACACACAGACAAAGACACGAACAGACACGCACCATAGCTACTCTTGTGGCCACATCGACCGAGTCAACATCATTGCCATAGATGAGAGGATTGAATCCGTTGCCACCGACATTGCTGTTGAAGTTGAGGCTGCTGCTTGGTGCGTCTGATGAGAAAAAACTGAGAGGCGACGATGTTGAAGTTGCTGCAACTGCTGCCACAGCGGCTGCAGGCAGCTTACTCATGTCTTTAATTGGTTCCGGACTGACACTCATGCTTGCAAGAGCCTATTTTAAGTGTGTGTAAGTAATTTCATTATACTTGTGTGTGTGTGTGTGTGTGTGTGTGGTGTGGTGTGTTTGTGTGTGTGTACTGCAAAACGTAATGAATGTACGTTATAAATGTTGTTTATAGTTCATACATACACAAACTTACAGACATGCACACACACACACACACACACACACACACACACACACACACACACACACACACATACATAGAGACAGACTTACAATACGATAGACACACACACACATACACACACAGACATACATACATAGAGACAGACGTAGAGACGCACCTGTTTCAAATGATTCTTCAGTATGCTACCCTCTGGTTCAGGCAGAGCGGGAATCTCCTCAGACTGGGCTGGCGGTGATATCTGGCGACGATGATGATGACGACGACGATCAATCAGTCCAAATGAAAGAATTATAGAAACCATGAACAACTTTAAAAACAAAAAAAACTTCATTATGATAAGAGGCCTACAAGCCAAACATCATTTAGCAAAAATTCAACTGTTCATTCATTCATTCATTCGTTCATTCATTCATCCATCCATCCATCCATCCATAAACTGTTCCATCCATCCATATCTATCCATCAATGAATGAATAAAATAGCGGAAAAACCTTGTTAGAATCGAGATCAACGAGCCATATATCATCAGGAAGTAAAAAGTTCTTCTTATACATCAGGAATGTCGTTGGGACGCCAATTATATAAGGCGTCGGTACTAAAAGTAACTGTGTGCGTGCGTGCGTGCGTGTGTGTGAGACAAAAAGTGTACATGTTGAATAACGACGCGACGAATTGCATTAATGCGTGTGCCGAGACTACAAATAGTAACATTCAAATATAAATCTATTGACAAAAAGACAAACATACACACACAGTACACATACAAACTCACTCACTCACACACACACACACACAAACTCACCTACACACACACACACACAAACAGACAGACAGTCAGAGAGACGAGACAACAGCAGACACAACATAGAAACCTGTTCAGCGTTGCTCATGCACGTAGGTAACAGAGGAATAACGGGGAACATGTACTCCAGGGGGTATAGCATTGATACGAATGCCATCACACTCATGGTTAACGCATTGTAGTCACGACTTTGTAGTATTATCTGTAGTAGTAGTAGTAGTAGTTGTTGTTGTAGTAGTAGTAGTAGTAGTAGCAGCAGTAGTAGTAGTTTTTGTAGTAGTAATAGTAGCAATAGTAGTAGTAGCAGCAGTAAAAATTGTTTACAATTTTGTTGCTTCTTTATTGTACCATCACGTAAGATTTGCATCTTACCATAATACTTATTGATTTTGTATAGTCATTTAAATACAAACATACACACAGGCGCGCGCGCGCACACACACACACATACACACAGAGGCACGCACACATATACACACACACACCCACGTATTAATGAAACTCAAATAACTAGAAAAATTATTCAAATGAGCATTAATCGATCGACATATTATAACCTAACCTAACCTTAACTTTTCCAGAAGTCTTAAAAGTCTTAAAATACGGTTAACATTGTATTGTAGCACGCGCACACACGCACACATGCAGCACACGCATACGCACGCACACACATACACACACACAGACATACACACAGAGACATTACTCTAACTTTATGTTCTAGGATGATTAGTGTAAGAACTTTGAGGCATGTATCAACGCCTAGAAGTTCCAATGGAAGATGAAGTGGGAAGTCAACCAAAGAAAATCTGGATGAATGAATGTATGAATGGATGAATGAATGAATGAATGAATGAATGAATAAATGAATGAATGAATGAATGAATGAATGAATGAATGAATGAATGAATGAAAAACCTCGTGTGATCTGGCATTGCAAAGACAAGAGGGTTGTGGTGTCTCAATGGAAGAATTTTCACCTACCAATGTGGAAATATTTCAAAACTGATAATTTTGCTTAAAAAAATTAAAATGAAAAAAGACTATATATCTGTCTATCAATAATTCATTCATTCATTTATTCAATCATTTCAATCATTCATTCATTCATTCATTCATTCATTCAAACTAGATTTCTATAGCAAAATTTAATTAACATCTAACTGAGAAAAAGCAATGCCTCTAATGAAAAGTAAACAATACAATTTCCTGATTACTAATTCCAAAATAGCCATGAAAAACTTCAAAATAGTTTCTAATCTATATTTAAAAATAGTCTCATAGCCTTAAAATTACAAAATTCCTAATTCCTAATTTGAAATCCACTTGCACCACAACAGAAACCTCGACTCTGGTCTTGCTAGGCACTGGGACGGGAGCACTCAACAGTCTTAGTATCCATGTTTCAATTTCTCGAACTTCATGCATGACCAAATTTGGGCAGTTGTCAGTTATCAGGCCCGTCAACACACCCCAAACTGAATCTCTGTTTAATTTATAGAGTTTTATTTATTTTAATTTGAATTCTTCATTTTTGTGGTTTTGTTTTAGATTAAATGATTGATACATTAAACATTAATCGACAGAAGTACATTACACACAGATGAAACAACATACAAATAATGAATTAAATAAATAAGGTATTATACAAAAATATACACAAATCACATATTTATAAATACACAAATCAGAGATTTCTACCAAGTGATCCACTTACCTGCCACAATTTCTGGAAGCACCAATTTTATGAGAACTCGATCGATCTGTACAAGAATCAATAATTTTTTTCAAAGTGAACAGGCATTCTCTGAAAGTTGAGAAGAATGGATGATGGCTGAGAATGCAGAAAGATGTTAGTGTGTTATTTTTGATTCTCCCAACTTTCTCTCTGTGATGATGGGGTGAATATTTAGTTGTCGACGTCAAACTTTTTTGCTGATTCAAAAATGTGTAGTCTACATTGCTTTTGCTGCTGTAATTATCAACGCTGCTCTTTGCAATGGGGCTTCTATCCAACTTATTCCTTTCATACCTCCTATCAAACGGTCGAAAGAAATTCATACATATGCCATACCGAGTTTTGCCAGAATCTTTGTCAGTTAGTGTAAACACAAAACAAGTACATTCCCTCAAAGTTAATCGTTTGGGCCCCACGCTGAAGCAGCCCTCGGGTTGGCAGAAAAATACAACATCCGGAGCCAATGGGAAATCCGTGTGGTCCTCTCTGGGATACCTACGTAGAAGTTCCGGAGTTTGAGCTACGGAATTATTCCGATTAGGATGTCTGGTCCCAACAATTAGTACGTAATCGAGTAATCTCGGGCAGATGTATTTTTTTTGGTAATCGTACGAGGAAGACATGTTGGAATTTGTGGCATTTAAATTTTAAAAAACTCCAATCAACAATTTTTAAAAGTAAAAAAACTTTTTAAAAATTAATTTAATTATTACTTTGTTTACCAATGAAGGCACAAGGTTAGAATTAGTTTCTACATGTTAATTACAGTAGTTTGGTGACAGTTATACAGTACGCTAAAAATTATTTGATTTCTTGTAATAATTTTTCTCAAAATAAACGATTTTAATATTTGTTTATCAATTAAGAAACTTTAATTTTTATAAGCACGTAAAACCCAACATTTCTAAAGTGTTCAACGTAAAAATACTAAGTTACTACAACACTTATCGTTACTAGAATTATATAAAATCATTTAAAAATCGCAATTGATGATCGCTGTCTATTGACATCAAGCGACGCTCGTACGCTAAAATTCGCTACTACGAATTGAACAAACATTTCACATTATATATAGCGCACATACACATACACTCATTTACATACATTAATACTGCATACCAGACATACAATAATAATCTTCAAACACATATACAATAGCCGCATTATTAAAAAATGCATGCACAAACACCTATCTATTTATATACAAATACATATGACATGCAACACATATATATACGCACACAACACCTACGATCGAAAACACACACATGTGCATACATATATACACTGCGTATACAACACAAACACGCAAATATAGAAAGCCAAGTGCGTACAGCGGCGAATGGCAATTATGTATCTGACGTCATGTTTTGAACCTTGCAAAATCAATACACCTCTGGCTGCGCCTATCTTACGGATTGTCAATTTGGCAGAAATTGAGGATGAAAATTTTGTGAAAAATGAAGCTTATTCTCTTCCTGTTTGGTTGTGTTTTTCATTTTATAGCGATTTCATGTTTGTTAAAGTCATCAGAAACGCAGAGCATTAACGAACTTTCTTTGAAATGTTGCGTAAATGTAGAACAAGGAATTAAACGGGCACATTTTTTAATAGGAACTTCTCTAAAGACCAGGACAAAAACATAAATTAATAGAAAAAAAAACAGAAAAATATGACAAAACCAACATTGTCAATAAAGAACAGCATGATTTAATGATTACACATAACTATAGAAGAAAAAATTCTGGACCCAACTGCATCGAGGAAGACTTCGTAAAAACCATGACTGCAAAAGAGAAAAGAAAAAAATAAAAGCAATAAATAAAAACCCCAAAAAAGCAAACCCCAAACCTGAATTAAGTGCGACAGACAACCAACTGGCCGACCGGACCATCCAATAACAGGTAAAGCCTTTTTAGCATACTGATTAGGAGTTAGGTTGAATTCCGGACATTTAGACGGCCACAATAACGGTTGTCTCCTGTCAGCAGATTTGATGTTGAGCGGAGTTAAGCAGGTAAATGATACGTTTGTACGCCTGTGCTTGTGTCTCAGCCTCTCCATGCAACTATTCATGTA
Organism: Helobdella robusta; assembly: GCF_000326865.2. Lineage (NCBI taxonomy): Eukaryota > Metazoa > Annelida > Clitellata > Rhynchobdellida > Glossiphoniidae > Helobdella > Helobdella robusta. The sequence continues at coordinate 455,467 of NW_008705358.1, read as the reverse complement.
GACCTGTTTTGAGTTTGGAAATATATACGTTTTTATAACTTTTAACTTTAAAAAGAGTAATAATAATAATAATGATAGAGAATTATAATAAAACCAGATAAGACGCATTTCACGGACCAATTCATGAAACACATCTTGCATGTTTTACGGTGGAAAAGGTTGAAAATTATAACGAAACAGGATAGGAAACCTTGGTAGAAACGTAATGTGATGATGTTCGCGTAGGAAACTGGCATAGAAAAGAGGAAATGGAAATGATAGAGCCAGCGTCTCTAGGTACAAATTTCATTGGTAATGTTTTATTCATCAAGTTTGGTTTTTAAAAATGAGATAATTCTTTCGAGTTTTTATTACACTAAATAAATTTTCTACATTACTAATGACTATACCCTATAATTAATATACTATTTATTTAAGTTTATTTATTTAATATATTATTTCATGTATTTGTTTAATTTTTATTTCTAATTTTTTTCAAAAAAAAAAAAGTTTGACCAACATACCTGGCCAGCATTTTCGGTAGAATAACGTCAATGACCTGCGTATGAACAAATACCCTTATTATATCCATTAAATAGCATAAACATAAACAAACACACGCACACAGACATAAACAAACACACGTACAAATGAACATTCAAAATTTATAAAAATTGAACTAACCAATGTAAACAGTTCCACATTGACACTTATCATTTCGTGGACGGCCTATGTTTTAAAGATTTTAAATTAAAAAATGATTTTTCAATGAAAATAAAAACTACACTGAGTAAAAGTAAAGATGCTGCTGATGGCACTTGAAACCCAAGTATTGAGATCATTGTCAATGTTTTATTTACACATTGGTGTTAGTATCATTTCATTTTTTAGATTAAAATTTTAAAAAGTTACGTCAACTTTATAGAGCTTGAAGCACGGAATCAAAAGATTATAAGGTATTTTAGTTATTTATCTATACATACTAAACAATATTATTATCATTAAGTGAATTTGATCTTTGTTACTTTAATGTCCATGTCTTCCTCATTCAGATTCATCATGTCTGTGTTGTTGACTTTTGAAAAAATTCATTTATATATAAAACAATCAATTAATTTTATTAATCTACTAATTAAATAAATATTTAATTTCAATTTACGCTAATAATGTCGAATATAGTTTAAAAATTTTACTAAAATTTTTTGATAGAAAACGAAAGCATAAATAAAAGATAATTCAGTAAACAAATATATAAATTAACAATAAATCGAACATAAAATTGAAGTTAAAAATGAAGGAAAAATTTAAAAAATTATTAACTCATTCCCTAATTTGCTAACCAAGTGCACAGCAGTTCTTTCCCATTGAATGAACTACCAGATCATGGGCTGCCAGCTGTACATCGCTTGTGGAAAATAATATCTTCTCACATTTTATTTTAAACCTATTTTCTAAGAAAATGGTTGAAAATTATCAAAAAACTGAAATGAAATAAAATTATTAAAATGAAATTAGAGAATAATATCTTGCCATAGAAATAAAAATATTTTAAAATTGAAAACAAACCTAATGTTATTTGGAGTTCATGAATTCTTGGGTGATGATCAATCAAAATTAGGTTGATTTCTTGTTCAGCTAGTAGGTAGGCAAATTCAGACCCCAACTCATCACATATGATCACCACTGCCAATTTTTAAAGTTTTAGAAGAATCATTTCATTTTTAGCTCAGCAAATTATATGGGTAAAAGAGATTACTAATAATTTCATTGATATAAATAATTTAATTAAATAATTTATTTATTTAAAAGATTTACAACACTATATTTTTACCTACCTGCCCAATCTCCTGATTCTTTCAGAGATTTTTTGAAGATTCTCGACACAGCATAGGTTTTAAATGATGAAATTAACTCGTAGCCTAATTGAGCTGACTTTTTAGTAACATAAAATAACCCAAAAAGAGCCAGTCCTTTTAACACTATGTTGTGTTTTATACTAATTTCATCTGAGATGATTTTGAGCAAAGGCTGAAAGCTAAATAGAGGATGGATAAGAAATTAATCATTATTTATTAATTAGTGAATTTAGATAAGTTATTATAAATTATAACTCTAAAAAAACTAATAGTCTAAAATCTAAATAAAAAAGTATTCCATCTCTATTATAAATTTTTAATAATCTAAATAAACTTAATACAACACTCTCTTAAATTAGTTTAGTAAACTTACAGTAAACTAAACTAAAAACTATTACTAACTAAATTAAATTACTATACTATAAAAATACTTTTACTTTTACTACTTAAACTTGACTTGACCTACTCACTGCCTATTTGCTGTTGTTAGCTAACTATACATCCGATAAAAAAACAAATAAACAAAACCAACCTATCAACGTACAGCGCCATCAACGATTTTCACGTTTGAAACATTTGAAAAATGTATTAAAATGTCATTTTTGATGAGAAATCCCGACGAAATAAATATTTTCAATAATGCAGTGATTGTTTACTTTTAATCCATAGACAAAAAAGTCATAAACAAAAATTTCAAACGGCTGCGGGCAGAAGTATTAAATCAGATATAAACTAAAGAGAAGTACATATACATGTGTGGAGTGAATACACATTCTAAATTAAAAAAAAACTAACAAATGAAAAAAATGATTTAAACTTAAATTCAATAAAATAATTACTTAATTAACTAAATCATTACAAATAGCATAAAAAAATCATTGTATAAAACGAATGTGTGTGTGTGTGATTTTAAAATTATGACTAAATGATTGAACATTGTTTCCTTAATCATAATATACACATGCATAAGAATGTAATAAAAACTATTAAACATTAATACCATGGATATAGAAATATAGATATAGCATATATATGGATATAGCTCCTATATTTATGTTTATGACGTAATAAACAAGCATTGTTATATCTATATGGCACTAAAATATGAATAAGATTAACATTAAAATGTGTTAGAGCAAGAAAAAGTACAAATACAAATATATATATATATATATATTCAGATACTCAGTAAAAATTAGGCAAAAAAGATAACCATCCCCATCCAGTATTATATTTACCAAGTCCATACACACACAAACATACATACACACACACACACACATACAAACACACACACACATCATAC
>NW_008705358.1:442455-452276 GCF_000326865.2 Helobdella robusta | reverse complement strand
CTTATATTTAGACATTTATTTAAGCATATAGAAGCAATTATATATATATATATATATATATATATATATATATATATATACAGTATTGTACAAATTCTACTAAACTGTGGGCATTAATCAATTTAATTCGGTAGAATTTATACAACATTACATAAAATATGGTCTCCTACATATATATATAGATCGATAGCCATACTAATTGATTAAAATACAGACAATTTTTATGTATCTGGTTGGAATATTTAACACAATGAAATTACATAAGCCAAACCTGAGTCTTAAAGCATATATATACATATAAATATATATATATATCCCAAAAAAAAAATCCCAAGTTGTATATATAAGTTGTTTATACAGCCAAAATGAACTCATGATATTAATAAATTTCTCTAAATCAGTACAAGAGATAAAATGTAAATGAAATTTGAAAAGAGGAAGAAGATTAAAAATAGTTGAATGGAAAAATAAATTTAAAAAAAAAAGAAACACCCATATTTCTAAACAACCTAAGATGCATTTATATATATATATATATATATATATATATATATATATATATAATATAGTAGGCCTATATATATACATATAAATGTATGTATATACGCATATATACACAATACATACATATCTATTTATTTACAATTGACTCAACAAGCATAAAAAAGCGAATGATGATCATAATAAAAATATTATGGTTATAATTATTAATAATAATTAATTATATCAATAATAATAATAATTCTTAAAGTTAGATCAATAAAATTCTTTTTTCTTGACCTATTCAATTATTATCTGAAGCAAAAATTTCAAACATCAAGTAACAACATCAACAACGACATATAATAATAATAATAATAATAATATTATAATAAGCAAAACTAATCAATTAAATGACAATTAAAACATAACAATTCGTTTAAAAAGAATCGAGCAAACTCAATATTTTAGATGATGATAATTTGAACACACACAGATATATTAATGACTAAACTGCTGTAATACACCGCACGCACACACACACACACACACACATAAAAACACACACAGATACATACACACACATAGAGACACGTACACACACACACACACAAACAAACACATTAAAACACACACACACACAAACACACACAGACACGCACACACATACTCACATACACGCATATGTTGTAACAAATGCAATATATTTTCAGAAATTATAACGAGCATTCTAATTGGTTCCTCTAAGTAGGAATGGAGAATTGAGCATTTTATGATTACCATAGCTATTATTATTATTATTATTATTATTGTTGTTGTTGTTGTCATCATCATTGCTGCTGTTGTTGTTTTCGTCGTCGTTAAAATTGTTGTTTCTATTGTTATTTTTCTTGTTATTATTATTATCATTGTTGTTGTTATTATTGTTATTATTTAGAAGGAAGCCCCTCTCTTGCATTATCTGCTGCAGCTCCGAATCATATTGCTTGTGCCTGGAATATGATAAGTAATTAATAATTATATAATAATCATTAATAATAAATTAATAATATCAATAATAATTAATAATAATAAATAACCTTCTACGGTGTGCAATTTGTTCTCAAATACTCGAAATCATTATAAAATGAGTAATAAAAATAATAATAACAATAAACAAACAAACTATTAAAGATTTGAAGTTATTTTATACTTATTAGAAAGAGAGAGAGAGAGAGAGAGAGAAAGAGAGAGAGAAAGAGAGAAACAAACCTAATTCTTTCTTCTTCGAGTAGTTTTACCAGTTTATCTCTGCGCTCAACTACATCCATCAGTTCGTCCAGAATCACCCTCTCTTCCTCATGTGTCATTTGGCGATTTGGATCTTAGAGTAATTAAATGAAATTAGAGTTGTGGTGATGAAAAAAATGAAATTGTCGGGGTCTATTTATCTCTGTTATGATCGCGTTAACGTATCATTCTACATCAACAAATCAATCAGACATGAAATCACTCACTCCCTCACTCACTCATTCACTCACTTACTCACTCCCTCTTCATCCTTATTATTATTATAATTTATTATAGCCGTGGTACGACTAACCACCATCACCAGTAGCAGCAGAAGTAGCGATTGTGTATTGGTTCTCTTGCAGTTGCAGTTGTAGCTGGCACTGCCTATCTTCTAACTGCAGTTCTTTAGTTCTATTGACACAGTATTATCACAATTTATATTATTGTGTGAATAATTAATACATACACACACACACACACATACGTGCACACACGCACACACACAAATATACAGAACACATACACACACATACACACATACGTACACACATGTGTACATACTGAACTACAAGCTCCGATTCATATCTGTTTAGGGAGTTCTTCTCTTGCAGTGCATTGAACCATTCCTGTATCAGAAACACCTCGTCCAAATCCCTCTCTTGTTCTGTTATTTTATAAAATAAATTATAATTAAATAATTTATTATTATTATTACTATTATTATTATAGTTAATTTATTTATAATTAGTTACTTAACACAGAAGCTCGCACGCGCGCGCACGCACACACAACACAAAAAGAGATGATTAATAGGTAGATTAATAAACTAATCAACTAATTAATAAACTAATTAACTAATAGATCAGCTAACTAACTAATTGATCAACTAATTAATTAACTAACTAACAACTGATTAGCGAATTAATAAACTAATTGATCGACTAATAAACAATTGATCGACTAATTAACAAACTAATTAACAACTGATGGACTGATTAACTAATTAATAAATTAATTGATCAACTAGTTGATCAACTAATTAGCTAATCGATCAACCGTTTCCATCTCCCCGGAGAATCATTTCAATCTGAACACCTCTCTCTTCCACCTGCTGCTGCTGTATCTCAACCTGGAATAATTACACGGAGGAGAAAGAATATTTAATCCAAAAAAAATTCACTTTAAAATTTTGCCCACATACACAGGCACACACAGACAGATACATTACAAAATGCAGTCACACACACACACACACAGCTCAAGTTTTCTCATTTCACGTAGCATAGCATTTTAGTCGGCTCTTTCCCATCAAATATTCTCTTTCTTTCTTTCTTTCTCTCTCTCTCTCTCTTTCTCTCACAGTTACACATACACACATATACACACAGAACGAGACAAACACACAAACAGAACAAGACAAACACACTCACACACAACACATGCACAAACCTCTTCAAGCCTTCTCATAATCTCTTGAAGCATGTGCATCCTAGTGAGTTCTCTCTCCTTATGCTTCCTCTGTATTACCTTCAGCTGCTTCCTCCTACATCTCTCCAGGTCGGCATCTGTCGCCAGGTTATTGCTGCTGCTGTTGAAGCTGCTGGGCTTGTCACCCTGTATTTCAAGACAAAATAAATTAATAACAAAATATTTTTATTTTAATTAATAGTAGTAATAATATTACTATTATTATTATTATTTTCATTATTATTATTACTATTATTATTATTATTATTATTATTAGTAGTAGTAGTAGTAGTAGTAGTATAAGTAATGATGATGATGATGATGATCAAACTGACATGGGAATGCAAGCTTCCTAATGACAACCTTTCTTCTCCCACCTCACTCTCTGTTTCAAAGTCGTCAACTGCATTATTAATTATTTATTTATTTATTTTTGTTGTTGTTGTATATATTATTAATTATTTTGGAGCGAGGTTTTCGTTATAACAAATTTGATTAAATGATTTTGCCCATTTAGCGTTTATTAATTTCTTAAAAAGACATTCAACAACACGTAACTGTTGCAATTCGTATTTATTAAAACTTCCAATCATAGTGTGGCTAACAATCAGTCAACCAATCAATCAACCAACCAACCAACCAACCAACCAACCCATCTCAACCAACCAACCAACCAACCAACCAACCAACCAACCCATCTCAACCAACCAACCAACCAACCAACCAACCAACCAACCAACCAACCAACCAACCAACCAACCAATCAATCAATCAATCAATCAATCAATCAATCAATCAATCAATCAACCAATCAATCAATCAACCAACTAATAAACTCACGATCTGCCTTAGGAGGAATGAGATTCACGTAATCAACAACTCGACTTTTTACGACTCTACTACTTCTGGCATTATTATTATTATTGAAGTTATTATTATCATTATTATTATTATTAGCGGCACATCTCTCTGACATCATCTGTAGAGATGGCACGATAGAGTCGATAATATCTTTAATATTATTATTCTCTTTGTTCGTCCGGTCCACTTTTTTTATGCCCTCCATAATGGCTAACATTTCTTTGCAGACGCCGGTCTGACCTTCTTCAGGGCGGTGACCTTGATCTTTTGACCTTTGACTTGGCAGCTTCTGTGGCTGGCTTGGTTTTTGCGAGAACTTTTGAGACTTCAGACCACTGTTGATACCATTGTTGCTGGGCGGAGTTTCGTGTGACTTCGGTTTGCCATAGCTAAAAACTTTTTTCCTCTGAGATTTCTTCTTCTCGATGGAAGTCATCGAGGTTGTTTTACTCTTTAACAGGCCCTTGTCTAAATGAGTCGTCGAGTTTTTATGGGCCGATGAACTGTGGTGAGGTTGTTGTGGTGGTGGTGGCAACTGCTGTTGCTGCTGCTGCAGCTTGACGGCTGTTGAAATCGAAGGTGGGGTTAATATCATTGCTTGTTGTTGTTGTTGTTTAAGTAAAGGACTATGCTGTTGTTGTTGTTGTTGCTGTTGTTTAAGTAAAGGACTCTGTTGTTGTTGCTGCTGTTTGTCTTTTTTAATGTGTTGTTTCAGAGGTATAAGTTTAGAGAGAAATGACTTTCTTTTATCTTTAGAATCGGATTCATGCCTGTCCCTCTCCTTAACTTTCAGACCTACATTTCTTAAAATATTTGCGGTTGTAGTGGATGTGATTTTTTCGACCTGTGAGCTGCTGTTTGAGGTAGTGGCTGTAGTAGCAGTGGTGGCGGTGTTTGCGGTGATCTTCGAGCCACTACTATTTGAAATAAACGTGAGTGAATCGGTGGATGTGAGACTAGGTGATGAAATTTTCGCTTTGAAAGAAGACGTAGCAGATCTTTTTGTAATGCTGTCAGATAATGAGTTCGTTACGTTGATTCGATCGTTTGCATTGTGTCGCCGTTGAAATTGTTGCTGCTGCTGCTGACTATCATCATATTTCACATCAGGATCTGAAGAGGATTGGGATTTATACTCAGCAGAGTAGCGTATTAACTTGCCTTCTTTGGTAGCGGCAGTAGCAGTAGCACCATTGAATGACAAAACCTCGTCCATAGAATCGAACGATGACGAGCAGATCTTACTACCGGTGGTGCGAGAGTCAGTGCTATTTAGGTTTTTTTTGCTAGTCAGACCACTCTTTACCGCACCTTTGTATTGCCGGTTCGAACTGTTTAAGGATGGTTTGGGGGGGCCAGGTTGGACGAGCGAGACGTTACACATCATGCCGTCGTCGTCGTCATCATCGTCGATGTTACCCAGCGAATCGTCGTCGTCGTCATTATCATCTAAATGACTTTTGCTGACGTCATCAGTTTCAGACGGTTTTAAATGATCACCCTTCTTATCGTCGTCGCTTAAATTTAACAGCAAATTATCAATCCGTCTAACGGCATTAAGACTCTTCTTGATATTATCTTTCTTGACTGAATCGGCAGAGCCACCATCGTCACCAACACCAGCATCTTTCCTCTTCTTCTTATTATTATCACCACCACCACCACCAACTCTGCCACAGCTCTCGTCACTATCTCCTTCGTTATTGATGCTTGCCGGTGAGACGGGTGACAGAACTTCAACAGCAGAACTTCTGAGGATGGAATCGGCACTAGAACACGCAACTCCAGCGAACGACATCCTACAACCGCCACTACCGCTAATACCGCCGTTGCAGACGCCAACAATTCCGCTACTTATCTTACAACTCCTTCCTTCAAATCCCCCCAAACAACTCGTCCTACCACTTTCTGACTCTCTCTCCATCTTGGAGAAGAGTGTCCTGTGATCGATTCTCACAGGCTGTGGTGGTTCGCAGAAGAATTTTCTCTTGGCATCGATGAATTTATTCGGAGATGTGAGGGAACCAGCAGCAGACATGCTCCCTGAAGAGAGGAAACTACCGGCATCTCGTTGCTGGTCGCCATTGGATCTGACTCTACTATTGTCAAACCGACCTTGAATATCTATGAGTTGTTGTAGTTTCGTACCTGAATCTGAAATGCGTACTGGTCTTAGGTTGTTATTATCATCAAAACGATGTTGTTGCTGATGCTGCTGTTGTGACTGGAGGGTGAAATTCTGGTGAGATTGTAGGGTGAAATTCGGGTGAGATTGTAGGGTGAAATTAGGACTTAGGAGTTCGTCCAGGGTGGCCGCCAGTTTGAAGCAATTATCTAGCGATGTACTTTTCGGTGTCGATTGTTTTACCTGGGCTACGTTGCTTAGAAGTAATGAGTTTTCTTTGTTTTGTTTCTTGCTTGTTTCATCGCCATTGCCGTTCGCGAGAGTTGCCGCCGTATTTGTGCCGGTTACATTGGAGGTTGAGTTTCTTTTATTAAGATCGTTCTCTGCATCGGATGGTTTGTTGTTGTTGTCCCCATCACCATTATTATTATTATTATTATTATTATTATTATCATCATCGTCATCCTTCACATCACTAACTTTTACGTCATTACGGACTTTTTTGATTGGTGATAACAACGACGATGATGACGAAGAAGATGATGATGACGATATTGAAAATTTTTCCACTGTGAGAGCATTTTCATTCTGGACATTTTTCTTCAGCACTATTTCATCGTCTGCTTTACCATTGTTCCTCTTGATTCTACCACCACCATTATTATTATTATTATTATTATCATCATTATTATTGTCGCCGTCATAATTTTTACAGAATTTTTCAATGTTGGTCACTACTGCTGTTGATGTTGTCGATGCCTTAACATCATCACCAACATCATCATCATCATCATTATTATTACTATTACTATTATTATTGTTGTTGTTATTATTATTATTGTTGTTGTTGTTGATGTCATCATTTGCAAGCGCGTCTTCATTATCCACACTGCTACCTTCTATATTTAGACTTGGTTCCACCAGCTGATGTTGGCGATGGTGTGATGATGACGATGGTGATGGTGGTGTTGCTGGTGGCTTTTGATGGTCAATTTCTTCGTTGCCCTGTTGTTTTGTGTCTAATTGTTGTTGTTGTTGTTGCATGTCTAATTGTTGTTGCTGTTGTTCTGCATCCAATTGTTGGGTGTCTAATTGTTGTTGGGTGTCTAACTGTTCAAGTTGTTGCATGTCTAAATGTTGTTGGGTGTCTAGCTGTTTAAGTTGTCGCGTGTCTTGTTGTTGTTGTTGTTGCGTGTCTAATTGTTGTTGATGTAATTGTTTATGTTGTTGTTGGTGATGGCAGATGATCAACTGATCTTCATCCAATGATAATTCGCTTTCAGATTCCGAACTAACAACATCATCATCATCACCGCCAGCGACATCATCATCAGCACCGGCAACAGCAGTGGCAACGTTAGCATCCTCACCAGCTACAACAACAGCAGCAGCAGCTACATTTCTGTCATCCAGCAACTGTACCTTCCCTCGTTCATTAGCTGGCTTATTCATCCTGACAGTCTTCTCATCATCATCACCATCACAAATTGATGATGATGATGACGACGACGAGCGGAAAAGTGGCGATGGTAGTGACGATTTGACGACCTTGTTAGATGTTTCCGATACGGATTTCACGACAACAACATCATCGTCGTCGTCGTCGTCATCTTCATCATCGCTGATAACACTTTCATTTTTATCACCAGAATCCACCTTATTAGTACCTCTGAATTTCTGCTGCGGGAACCTCAATCTATCATCCTTTTTTCGTCTCTTGGTGAACTTCTTTAAACGCTGCCTAACCCTTTTGCTCTTGAACCTATTACCACTGATATTACTGTTGCTGTTGTTAGTTGAGTTTTGCCGCCCAACATCATCCACTTTAGTGGCTTCATTATCGTCAGCATAGACATTTAAACAAGTAGATAGGGTTTTATTTTCTTTGGTATGGCGGACATCGTTCGTAGAGGCTGAGTTGTCGTTGGTATCGTTGGTTCCTCCTAAATTAATGAATGTAATAATGTAACGGCTATGATTACTAAAATACTAAGATTTTTAACGTTATGCAAATATGAGGGTAGCAAATGAAATATACTATGAATTATACTATAAATTATATTATGAATTATACTATAAATTAAACTATGAATTATACTATGAATTATACTATCAGGTTGTAGAAAAGTTTAAGACTCTGTCTGAAGTGAGTGACTAACCGCCTGAACAGTTGGAGTCCTGCTTTTTGAAAGTTAAAATTTAAAAAAACACGAATGAATTAGAGGTAAATTTATCAATATAATTAATACAGAATGTATAAAAATAGCAAAGACATGATCGAGGCAGCGTAAAAGTGAAAGAAAAGACGTTCTATCCTATGCTACAGGGTTCAAACGCAAACAGATCTCGAGCCTACCTACCTACATACCTTCCTATCTATAACAAAAAGTTAGTATGATGCACTCACTCATTAACACATAATCATGTTTGCCGTGCATTGTCTTTGTTGAGAGAGAGAGAGAGTGAGAGAGAGAGAGAGAGAGAGAGAGAGAGAGAGAAAGAGAGAAGTAGAAAAATCGTGAAAAAGAGAAAAATAGAGGAAAGGAAGAAAGAAGAGAAAGAGAGAGAAAAAATTAAAACAACACGTACTTTTGAAATTGGCTGACTGTTATCGAGACCAAGGAAGGACCTGGCGTCGATTCGAACAGGTTGGGCTGGGGCACTGAAAAATGCCATTCTATTTTTGAAGGCAGCTAACGTTGACGGCTGCTGTTGTGATGATTGCTGCTGCTGCTGCTGCTGTCTGCTCGGTGATAACAAATCCTGCGACGAATCTTGCTGGTCTTGCGGTTTAAATCTCTTAACCCCAACATCATCATCATCACTACAACGATCATCATCATCAACTTCTGTATCAGTTTCCCAGTCGGCATCGCTACCACCAGCGCCGCCAAGTTCTGAATTAGATTCCACTGAGACGTACGAATCTACTTTCACTTTCCTTTTCAACGTTGAGCCATCGGAAGCAGCAGTAGTAGTATCAGTAGCAAAAGTGCTGGCGCTATTCACAGCAGAGCTATTCATAATGGCACCAGCAACATTAGCATAATTAATGAGGTTATTTGAGTTGGCGTTTGTGTTGCCTCGAGGTTGTTGCTGATACTGCTGTAGTAGGTGTCGTTGGTAGGACGATGACGATGTTGTTGTCGTCAAGAAAGAAGACGACGACGATGAAGATGATGCGAAATTTCGAAGTGTTAGCTGCTGCTGCTGCTGTGGATGTTGTTGCTGTTGGTACCAATTAACGTCCGGTTCCTCTTCCGATGGCTCGTCAATCAAACGCTGTAACTCCTCCTCCGATGTGGAACTGAATCACGTGATGACAACAAAGACAACGACAATAACGCTATACATCAACATCAACAAAAACAACCAGCACCGCCAAAAGAACATACGCAGCAACAACAGCAACAACAACAACAACAGCAACAACAACAACTACAACTACTACAACTAACAAATCAGTCTCGGACCTGGAAGCACGGAAACTATCGTTGCAGATATTGTTGTGCCTCATCAGCTGATCTTCATCCTCGCCAATCTCACTTTCGGTCGTGTACTCAACTCTCTCCGGAATTCCCCGCTTTCTATTTTTAGACTTTATCGACGATGATTT